>NC_060120.1:680477519-680778709 GCF_021461395.2 Schistocerca americana | reverse complement strand
GCTGTTGGTGTTTCGTCATCGGGGAGAAGTTTGTCGATTAGATATTGCGCCGTACGTCTCCATCCCCGTGTCACAATTCCGTCATCCTGCCTTAGCACAGCCAAAACAACCAGGGACTCAGTTTTCTTCCTCATAGGTTTGTTTGGAATTCCCCATGTGTTCTGTTGTAGATGTGTTGCAACGTAGTGTTCCCAATGATCTTATCTAGTCGCGATTAGTACGATTTTGAATGTAGTTTTTGAGTGAAACGTCCCCTTAGAAAAATTATACGTGACTGTGCTTAAACTGACACAATATTTTTTTTAGCGTATCGCAATCTGACTTCCAATAATCCATACAAAAGAATGGCCCTGACTAACATTAACCTATACCTTTTACAAATCACTTACCTCACAAAAATCTTCGTTACTCGAACTACTGCAATACAGCGAGCGCCACTACTGCCAGCTAAATAAAACATTCAAACTACTGAAGGCACTAACTACTAATAGGCATAGTTAGCAAATGAAAGATTTTGATAGAGAACAAACAATGTATTTACCTCAATAGTGTTCAAAAGTCATAATGTATATAGCAGTTCATGATATCCAGTACTACAAATTTCAAAACTCCGCCATCTCTCTCCCCACATCCACCACTGCTGGCGGCTCACCTCCAACTGCGCAACGCTACGCGCTGTTAACATCCAGCTGCCCAACGCTATAATGACAGACAACAATGCAAACTATCCACAGACTGCACACAGCACAGCTAGTGATTTTCATACAGAGCGTTACGTGGCGTTACCAATACAAGAACCTAAACAGCCTACTTACATAGCCCCCATGCTCCCCACAAAAAATTTTACAAATTGTTTTGGGCACTGGCCAATACATATTTGTTAAAATTTTTTCGCAATTACAATAACAAAGAATTCAAGTGCACACACTTATTGATACAATGTTGGTCAAAAGCTAAAATTTTCTCACAGTCCATAAAGACAGTCCTGATCATTCATCACAGTAAAATTGCAGTGTTTTCAAGAAGTAGTGCTGTCCTTCCAACGGAAAGACAGTGCTGACTCTCAACATGCAGACAGGCAATGGGCCACAACAGAGGAAACCCACAGCAGAGTCATTCGACGTTTTGAAGAATATTGGTAGGTAGGTCATCAAAGAGTAGACTCACTGTAGTCCTGGTGGATATTACGGTATTGGTGAGTCATCAAAGGTGCAGACCCAGTGGAGTCCTTGTAGAAATAATGGTACTGTTGAGTCATCAAAGATGCAGACCCACTGTAGTCCTTGTAGAGACGGCCAGCAGCCATCTGTTGCGACTGTGCAGGTGCACAATCACCATCGAAGAGTCTTGCAGAGAATATAGCAAGTCCATAAACCACCATTTGTGCACTCACAAAGTTTTTCGAATTGTCCTTAGAACCAGCAATGCTTTTAATCAGTCCCTTGCTGAATTATTAACATACATGCAAACACTAACAGTCCCAACTTCTCACATATTGTGCATTGCTATGACCAACAGAAACGTGTGCAGTGAAATGTAACTTAATTTGAAGAACTGGTGTCTATATTATTATAAATTTACAACATAAGAATACAATTACAAAGGTACAAAATACATCATTAAAGAACATAACAGTACAAATAACATTTGTAGTAATAGGGGCTTTACAAAAGAATAGAAATAAACATATACATCAGTGTTACAGGAATTATGACATAAGTAAATACATAAAAGACCAGAATAGCCTTTGTAACAACAACTTCACACATGAGCATTAAAACAGAACAGAATAAATAACGTCTAAACATCTTTACAAAGAAAATAACATATTATTAGAAAAATTCCACAACATAACTCATATCAGCTAAACACATAAAGACAGGAAAAACACAAATATACAAGAGTACACAAACACATAGCAGAATAACACAAGAGGAAAGGGCAGGGTTTGTTTTCAGTGTAACACTTGGTACTGCAGTCCAACCCAAAACTTCATTCGATAGATCTTTCGTCTTATTTCAACATTTGTTTCCACCAAAAACATCCTATCCAAGCATGATTTCTGTATTTATAAGTTCACATATTTCTTACCTCATTATTTATTTTCCATTATCTTACCTAATCATTTATTTCCAAAAAATCCTACCTAAACCTGTTGTCACTAAACCCTACTTTTTTGTTCATATCCTCTTTCAAATATACTTTTTAGGCCAAACCATTTTCTTATAGCTTCTCAATTCATTTCTTCCAATTCATCACAACTTGTTCTCTTATGTGGCCTACCCCATCTTAAGCTAACTTAAATCTACTGAGCTCAGATGCTAAACTAAGGGACGAGGCAATGCAGCAGCACAAAACAATTAACACAAGCAGCAATGGCAAAAAATACAAATTGGCAAAGCTAGCAGCAGTAAATGTAATAACTTATATCTAAACATGACAAACCCATAGGCAGAAAAACTAGTACACTAAAGGCAACAATGCAGATAAGGGAAATGTCTATTCACATCTTAATGTCTATGTAATCAAAGTGGTGCACCACAAGAAGTTATTCTACCAAAAAAATTACCAAGTAGTTCAAAAGAAAATTCCGTATGCAATTCCTGTGAAGGGAAATGTCTTTTTATGCTCCTTCGTTTTTTTGAATAGATCATAAAATTATTTACTGGATTTGTAGGCATAAAATATTTATATTAGTACATCTATTAAACTTTATTTTAACCAATGCTGCAGTGCAGCTAGAAACTAGATATTAAACAAAATGAGTAAATAAATACATAAAGCAAGCCATATGGCACTTCTCTCAACTAGCAAGACAATAGCCGTGAAATGTTTCTCATCGTTTCATTAGGCATTTTAGTAAATATCATAAATTAAGAGCTCCATAGTATAAGCATATGTTTCCAAGTTTGAGCGTGTCGTATTTGCGATGCTTTCTACAAAGGAATGTCAATAGAGAGGAAATGGCATCTTTTTTTTTCCTCCACCTGTGCCTCTGAAAGGCACACACTAATGGCTTTTTTCCAGGCGACTGTCGTGCAGCTGGGTGCCGACGACTCATTACGTGAAGGTGGTCACTTAACTTTCTTACTGACACCAGTTTGCATTACAGTGACAGTCTCATATAAAAAATTTCACAGGTCGAGAATTTGCATTGCAAATGTGTAGAAACAAAATCCTATGAATATAACAGTGTGCAAAAAATGTTCGCTTGCATTGTGACACATTCACGCATTTACACACGTTTCATAACTCTTAAAGTACGATTCTCAGCTTATTGATCATAAACATACCTCAACAGCATAATACACATCGTCATAATAATAATAACATCATAACAGATCAATCACATCTCAGAATCGTCGCAGCTTCTTTAAATAATTTCAAGACCTTCAATAAAGTCATCTACCTCAAACATACTTCAAAAATCATGATACCTTACCAAATACATCATTCAAAGCTCTCATAGTATCAGAATGGTTCCGAAAAAAATATGAACAGTTCGCAAAGTACAGACAAAATACAGTTTCATAAGTGTGAAGTTACCCAACTGTGTAATTGCGTAAACATGTGTCACTGATGTAGTAAAAAAAAATGTTTATCTCTCAGTTAAATGATCAGATAGCTGTGTAATTTGTGTGTTAGAGAAATATGGTACCGATGGGTAAGTTGTATAAGCAAATATCATATTAGCTAGGGCTTCTTGTGCTTGCCAAAACACGTGGTACACAAAGTGGGCGTGTACCCCCTTGAGGTTAGTGTTACGTTTTTGACGCGCCATTATTGTCACAATATTTCACACGATAACACAGAAAAGCACAATTTGAAGAGGAAAAATAAGAGAACACATTAACATGGCGCTGAAAATAATATCTAGTTAATTGAAAGCGCAGCTGCGAAATACTTGGTGCAAATTTACATGCATGCCACACCTGTTTTACTGTACAACAACGAAAGACTGCAACTACAAAGGGGATTCTCTCTACAATTACGCTCTAGCAATAAACAAAATTTACACTAATTACACAAACTACAAGAAAAAATCAGAAGATTCCAGTGAGGTATCCTCAGCTAAGGGTCGACATACGAAACGTCCCCTTAGAAAAATTATACATGACTGTGCTTAAACTGACACACAACATTTTTTTTTTAGCGTAACGCAATCTGACTTTAAATAATCCCTACAAAAGAATGGCCCTGACTAGCATTAACCTATACCTTTCACAAATCACTTACCTCACAAAAATCTTCGTTACTCGAACTACTGCAATACAGCGAGCGCCACTACTGCCAGCTAAATAAAACATTCAAACTACTGAAGGCACTAACTACTGATAGGCATAGTTAGCAAATGAAAGATTTTGATAGAGAGCAAACAATGTATTTACCCCAATAGTGTTCAAAAGTCATAATGTATATAGCAGTTCATGATATCCAGTATTACAAATTTCAAAACTCCGCCATCTCTCTCCCCACATCCACCATTGCTGGCGGCTCACCTCCAACTGCGCAACGCTACGCGCTGTTAACATCCAGCTGCCCAACACTACAATGGCAGACAACAATGCAAACTATCCACAGACTGCACACAGCACAGCTAGTGATTTTCATACAGAGCGTTACGTGACATTACCAATATAAGAACCTAAACAGCCTACTTACAGAGTCCCTGTAGTCTTGTAGTCGAATCTGTCTGCCCTGTGTGGTGATGACTACCCGCTGGCAGAGAGTCTTCTTGTGTCTCAAATCGCGTCTCAGTCTAGGTAGCTCGGAGCTCCAGGTAGCTTCTCTCTTAGGCTGGTTAGCGAAGGTCGGTATGTATTTTCGTTGGGCAGTTTGTAACAACTGCTGAAGTCTGCGTGCCCTTAGGTCTACAATTTCATTAAAAGAACCACCGTTAAAACACTTAGGAAGCATCGAAGCAAACAATCGTACTGCGCTAATATCACTTTTAACAATTAAATCGCCATTCCTGACAGCCGTCGCGGCCAGCTTTCGCGTGCTGTATCATCTTCGTCGCGAGATCTACTATTTTTGTCGGCCTTTGAAGGTATAGTAAGGGGAGCTGACATGTCACAAACTTGAAGTCGATGTCCGTCGTGACAATTGCCCCAAACATTACATTGTAGTGGAAACGTTTTGATCGAAAAGGGCGGCTTGCGTCATTGACGGGTTTGCTAATCATTCTGATTATAGCCTAAAAAGTAAAGGAATCTCGTTTCATTCGTAAATTGTCTCGTTCAAGCAATATTTTCTGTTGTACACATGAATTTTGGTGCCCTGTTTGATATTATTCTCTCATTCTCTCATTAGAACGCCGACCGGTGTGGCCGTGCGGTTCTAGGCGCTTCAGTCTGGAACCGCGTGACCGCTATGGTCGCAGGTTCGAATCCTGCATCGGGCATGGATGTGTGTAATGTCCTTAGATTAGTTAGGTTTAAGTAGTGCTAAGTTGTAGGGGACTGATGACCACAGATGTTAAGTCCCATAGTGCTCAGGGCCATTTGAACAATTTTTCTCTCATTAGATTTCCTTTCCCCAGTCCAGAAGCTCCCTGTGTGATCGCTGGGAGAAGTAGAGGTTGGAAACAGACCAAAGATAGAAAAGTACATTCACACCACTTTCGGGAAGATAGCTAAGAGCTGAACAGCAGTTCCGACAGTCCTTATTAAGGAAAATGGTGATTACGAAAGCATCGTTTTTACATCACGTACTTGTCTTCTTGGTTATACAAAAAGTAAAACAGAAAGTAAGTTCAATTAACGAGGCGGAATATGTCACATTACTGGTTCAAATATGCATTTAACAGACCAGAATAACGCCTGAAAATCCCTTCCTGACGCTCTGCTATTCACGAAAACTATCATTTTCTATTTAAAACAAATGTTGCATGCAGATGACATAAAATAAAAAGAGAAATTAATCACAAAACATAATTTTCTAATGTTTTGGTGCAGCTAACATGACGGTGTTGGATTCAAGCAACGTACAGCGTATGTCTGTAGCGTCATCTCCCCTTATTTTATTTCCATGTGTCGACCACCGACTCTGGTATCATCTTTACTGCCCGGTTCGCTATTACTGTAGGACATCGATTCTGCGTTAGTACTTTAAGACACGTTTTGAAGAATCACTTACAAGAAATTACTTATAGTAACATACGATCAATACCCAACATATGTTAGCACTAAGTCAAGCTGCTGCGCCAACAAGTTACGGCGAAGAAACTACCTTGACGACAATTAAAACGTGCCATATCCTTTTGTCCCATCATACAGTCCCTCAGAACTTCGATGCAAGTTGTCTCCGAAATTAAAACACTTCTCATTCACATATGGCTGACTCCTCTGGGGCGAGCACTACTGGTTGAGTAAACAGTGGCTGAGTATGAGAAACTGTATAACGTGACATGAGCTTTCTCTCACGGCAGCAATAGAAATGTGTTTCACAGTAGTGAAGATGAACAAATGCACATAGCATTTAACGCTTTCATTTTAGATTCCATCTGCAATTGACTTTTTTCTTCAATGGAGTTCTGTTTCACTCCGTATACGGTATGAGGCGAAGCATTGTTACACATTTTGCTACCATTCTTGCAGATGCAAGTGCAGCTCTATTTTTTCCAGTATTCTATACATATCTCTGCTGAACGTATCTGAAATGATGTACTGTTAAAGTTGGCAGTAACGCAATTGTAATTTCTGCGCAAAATATCACTGAGAACTCTTCTTGACAGGAATGTCACCTGAACTTCTCCGTTAGGTTAAATGATTAGGAAAATAAAATATTCTTTCACGAATACTAAAGTTTCAGCTACTTATCAAGTTATGGATTGTGCGTTTTTATTTTACCTCCAACCAGCAAATTTCTGCATACGTTCCGTTAACTGCTAACAGAAACCGCCTGCTGAGCCATCTATCGGAACGCAGGCGAACTGGAGGTAGGAGCAACCCCAGCCGGTGCTGCTTGAACGGGAAATCAACGAACTGTCGCCACATACAACTTTTGCAGAGGATCGTATTGTTTGAACGTTCTTCTGTAAAACTTTTGTACAAAACAGTGCTCATAAATGCAAAACATATTGCCGCCGCCATTCTGTTATACAAGTAAAGATAAATTACACCTTCGGTACCTGAAAAACAATAGCAAGAGTTCACGAGTTTTCAGCTAAAGTACATAGAATTTTCTCTAAAATGAGATTGAGTTTCAGAAAGAAAGTAAATAATAGATGAAGATGTGATATTCCAAAGTACGGAAAAGACAGGATAGGAATTCAAAGACATAGATAGATTATTGTTCGTCATATTAGGGCGAAAAGCTCGGACATAACACAAACTATTAATATGTCTAATCCGACGGTATTATTCCGGAACGTTTTTGTGGATGAAAATAAGCCAAAAACCTAATACGTTATCAGGTCCTAGAATTAATAGAAATACTTCATGTTGAATCGTTTTGTAAAGAAAAGGAAAGAAAGATAGTTTTATACTTAACGTAAACAGAGATTATACTGTACCTTGTTGTCTGAGATTATATCGCTAACTTGGCGTTATATTAGCTTTTTGGTTAAAGTGAGTGATATTGATTTCATTGACAAACTAAGAAGAAGCTATTAAAAGACTAGGTAGAGCACATTTCTTAAACGGTAAGTTTGCTTCTAGTTAATGAAAATTTATCTCGATTTGAAGTCGGTATTTAGTTTATATACAGAGAGATTAATCATTACTTGATTAAGCCATTCACAACTGTCAGTGATGTTATCGTGGTCGAACTGTGCGTCATAACGCTCTGCATATTGTTACTTGACCCTTCATATCGATTGAAACATAATTTGCATTTGACTTCATTAGATACAAATTAAGCAGGGTCATATTTCAGGAAAGTCGACGAAAGTTACTCCCAGGTAAACCACGAAGAGAGCGCTAGTTTTAATACGCAGGAGAAGCATCGCTAAGCTTTACGGTAAATCATACACGCTTTATTTATTGTTGTTTGCCAAATCTCGAACAGTCATTAGTTCTTTAAACAATAATATACATGAAATCTGTTAAAGACGACTGAGAGAAATGAAACGCCGCGTTGTGCTGTGAAAATGTGTGGTTTCGTTTTATTTATCTCAGTTTTTACTACTGGTAACTGCCATTCAGTACTAAACAAATAGTTCCTCCCATATAAATTTTTCTTCTTATATCTTAATTTTAAACAGAAGTTGTATACACAGCTACATGTTGCCCTGAGCAGTCCGTTTTAACAGAAGAGAGAAAACTTTTATTTACCATTTATCAGTTTATGATTGGAGCACAGTACGGAATGTGACTCGTCTGAAACTTTATATTCCACCTCATTAGCAGATTAAAACTATATGAATACTGCAGAACGTAAAGTTTCACGCTGGGAAATGTCACAATTAGTAATATGTTCCGGGTTATTATGCCGTAGTCAGGAGTGAGTCAGGGTGTGTATTGGATGCTCAAAGGAGATATGCTCCCGCTTCAACATATCCTGCGCAGATGGGGACGAAACGTTGAGTTTAAATGTGAAATCAATTCGACCTTGTCGTAATAGCTGGGACAAATTTATTAATTATGTGAATGCTGTCAATAAAGCTACTATCCTCAAAAATTCAGCAGCAGGGAGCGTCTCTGATATCCCTTATAACAATAATCTCTGCCGATTTACACATTCATTTTAAGCGACTTCATTTCCCTGTGAACGTTTCGCTGGCCTTAACATTAAACAAGGCTGAAGGTCAGGGAGAGAATGGGGGTGAGGGCAGGTGGAGATGGACAGAGGCGGTAGGAGGAAATGGATATAGAGAGGAGTGAGGAAAAATGGAGAGATTTAGGGCAGAGGAGATTGACGAAGATAGGGGAGGAAGAGATGGACAGAGAGAGAAGAAGAAGGAGATCCGGTCGTATATCGTATTCCTATTTATTTAGCAATTGCGAAGCATTGCCAGATATAAATATATATTTCTTACCAGAACGTAGTGCCCTACGGCAAACGAAAGAAAAAATGTAACTACAGTTTAATTCTGCATGAAGCACTCAACCTAAGGGATTTATACATAAACAAGAACAGTCTTAATTTTAATTACAGTGAATGGCAGGTACCAGTGATTTAAAATTCCATCAACGTTCTGGCAACTTTTTCACAACGTTGGATACTGGTGTACATAAACAATTTAGATGTGGCCTTGTGCGTAGTTGTTAGTACGTATTAGCATAAGTAAATTTAACCTTGTGCTGGAAGGGGGTTATACCGGTTCTATGAGCAGGGCATATATTGCTCATACACGTGCGAACGTCTTAAGCATTTGCTCTTATTCAGCTCATAGTCGGCGGCTGCTAGGATATGATTACTACTCGCGCATGAAGTCAATGACGTCCGCCGTTAGGATATTACCTTATGTAATCAGTGCATAAAGTAGTGTCTGCTACCAGTAATGGATTTCAGACATAAATACGTGGATATTATTCCAGCACAGTGCAACTGCCAATGAAAATTGTTTCTTCTATTTATGAAAACTGCTGTTGCAAACGTGTTAGGGTTACGAGTGATCTAGTTCATAAAAATCACCCAACTAAGACCCCAATTTCCTGGACAGGTTATTATCGAGTTGATACAAAACAGGTTCAAATTCATACCTTCCATTAGTGGAAGTATAATATAAACCAACTGTATGATTATTTTGTGGACGTCTATTACATTTACTTATGGAACTAAACGGACGTCGTAGCTCAAATTGTCACAAAATCACCATCTAATTTCAGTTTCCTCACAACCCAATAAGGTAAACGTCGACAGCTGTGTCTAGAAAAAAAAATAACTTTTCGTTGGTTGGTTAAAGGTCTTACAAGGCCCGTGTCCCTGTTGAACTGCAGGAACCCATTCAGCGGTCGCAGACATGTTTTTTCTTTTGGTACGTATTTCTAGACTGGAACACTATTATTGGACCATTACGTATTTACTTCCGGTGTATATGTGGCCTGACCAATGACAAGGATGCTCTTACATTCATTTAAGAACTGTCGTATAGCACCACGGGCTGGTGGAAGTTCAAAAATGGTTCAAATGGCTCTGAGCACTATGGGATTCAACTTCTCAGGTCTTTAGTCCCCTAGAACTTAGAACTAGTTAAACCTAACTAACCTAAGGACATCACACACATCAATTCCCGAGGCAGGATTCGAACCTGCGACCGTAGCGGTCTCGCGGCTCCAGACTGCAGCGCCTAGAACCGCACGGCCACTTCGGCCGGCGCTGGTGGAAGTCTTTCAATTGAACGCCACTCCGGCAATTTCAACTCCGAGGAAAAAAGAGTAGGAAAGAAATCACATTACTGCTAGTTGGGAGCCGGTGCCAGAAGTTAACACACGATACCTCTCTCACATTTCGTCGGCTACCGATAACAGGTACATAGTGAGAAATTTGTCTGGAGATCACGTTCTACATGAACAAACGAACTTTGCTGAAGCGACGATCCTACTCGCCATGTTGTCGGCAGTGGATTCTACTTGAATATTACAGGAGAATATTAGAATGAAAAATAAAATAAAACATCTGGAATATCAATCAAATTGGCTAGAAGTCTTACACAATGTACTGTTGCAATGTAATAGAGTATCTATTTTCTCTTTGAAATAGGTAGTATGGCTGCACAGAAATATGCAACCAGCTGTTTAATAATCAGCAAAGTCACCCAAGAGAAAGACAGCTGATAGCAATGCTGGAATTCTCGTTACTCGTCCATGTTTCGAGCAGAAAACACTAGAATTAATAACCTTATTGTAATAAATAATTATATCTTGTTGTAAAACGGGGATTGTCATTTGCCACTGCAGGTTAGAAATGAAACCGTTCTCAAACGGAATATGATTAATGGCCCAAACTTTCTGCTATCTCCAGATTCGATTCGCCTACATCGACCTATCGACTTTGCATAACGTGCGTTTATTAGTGTCTGGCGTGAGGGTTATTAGAGTTACATCCTACTTTATACACTGAAGAGCCAAAGAAACTGGTATAGGCATGCGTATTCAAATACAGAGATACGTAAACAGGCAGAATACGGTGCTCGGATCGGCAACGCCTGTATAAGACAACATGTGTCTAGCGCAGCTGCTAGACCAGTTAATGCTGCTGCAATTGGATATTAAAGATAGTTAAATGAGACGGTGCTATAGTCGGCGCATGACCGACGGGACAATGTATCTCCGAAATAGTGATTAAGTGAGGATTTTCCCGTACGACCATTTCACGAGTGTACCGCGAATATCAGGAATCAGGTAAAACATCAAATCTCCGACACCACTGAGATCGCAAAAACATCTTGCAAGAACAGGACCAACGACGACTGGAGAGAATCGTTCAACGTGAGAGAAGTGCAACGCTTCCGCAAATTGCTGTAGATTTCCATGCCGGGCCATCAACAAGACTCAGCGTGCGAACAAGGTATCATCGATATGGGCTTTCGGAGCCGAAGACTCTCTCGTGTACCCTTGATGATTGCACGACGCAACGATTTAAGCCTCGCCTGGGCCCGTCATCACCGACATTGGACTGTTGATGACTAGAAACATCTTGCCTCGTTGGACGAGTATTGTTTCAAATTTATCGAGCGGATGGACATGTACGGGTATGGAGACAATCTCATGAATCCATGGACCCTGCATGCCAGCAGGGAACTGTTAAGGCAGGAGGAGGCTCTCTAAAGGTGTGGGACGCGTCCAGCTGTAATGATACCGCTCTGACAGGTGACGCATACGTAAGCATCCTGTCTGAACATCTGCATCCATTCATGTCCATTGTGTATTCAGACGAACTTTGCCAATTCCAGTAGGAAAATGCGACACCCCACACGTCCAGAATTGCTACTGAGCTGCTCTAGGAGCACTCTTCTGAATTCAAACACTTCCGCTGGCCACCAAATTCCCCAGACATGAACTTTATTGAGTATACCTGGAATGCCTTGCAAGGTGCTGTTCAGAAGAGATTTCCGCCCTCGTACTCCTGCGGATTTATGGACAGCCCTGCAGGATTCATGGTGTCAGTTCCCTCCAGCACTACTTCATACATTTATATCCAGATATTTATAACTTCTAACTCACGAATGTTGGAGCATCCAGGATAAAATGTATTGCGGGCTGGCATCCCCAACCTAATAAAGGAAAAACGTCAAAGTAAGCACATAGTAGCTATTCAAATAATTTACAATAAAAATAATTAAAATACTTACAAAAAACGCCACGTTGTCTACAGGTGTCATCCTTTATCTCCATAGTAGACAGCCTTGGGAGGAAGCTTTGCTATTGCCGGTGCCAACTAACCGCTATATGTTGCGAGTTCTACACGAAAAGCCGCTCATGCGCAGTGTGGCAAACATTAAGTAACCAAACAGCTTGATTGAAATGTTGGGGGCTGGATGCACATGTTAAACTACCAAACTACTATAATCAGAAGTAATACATTTGTTTATGGGTCGCATGAGTTAGAATTACTATAACAATTTTAAAAGGCTTCCTGATACTATGTCGGCTCCTATATGCCAGCACTATCCAATGCAGCGTCCTTACAAATGAAAAGCAATTTACATTAATAAAAAACGATGGTAGTGCTGGAAAATGTCATACACTTCCATAATCAAAATTGGGCAGGACGTTTCAGTGACGAAAATCTGTTTGGAAGTTAAGGGTATTTTCTGAGGCTTTTTTCAATGCTCGAAAAATCTCCAATTCCTCTAAAACATTTAGAATATTACCCTTTTCTCCCGGTGAAGTATCTGAAGATCGTTGGCAACGTCAGGGACTGTGTGACCCGTCGCCTGCAAACAAGGTGTCAAAGCTGACTTTGTACTGGAATTAGCAGTATGCTCCCTAAATCTTACATTAAAAACTATCCCCGTTTCCCTATCTATTGTGAATGGTAGCGGCCACAAGAAATACTGCACACCCCCGGAGCTTTAAATAGCTCTCTTGTTGATCCCTCTTTAAGTCTAAATTTTTTGCCATTATTTTTGTGGTCAAAACAGGTTGGTGTTACTCCCTTTGCAGCCAGCTGTTTACCAGTTTTCTTGGCTGTGTTTCCATCGTAAGGAAACCTACAGACATTCATATCTTGAACAACGCTACCACGTAGAGTGGTCAGGGTAGTATACTGGCTTTGTTAACTCTGTGCTACATTTGAGGGTGACTCCTTTTTCTTTTTTATGATATTACAATTAATTTAATGAACGGCGTCTGCTTCATAGCCAGTGGAATTGGTTATGTACTTATTATGCGTAACTCAAGCTCAAAAGATACGCTGGACAGTGGGACAATATGTAACCTAGGCACCATGGAGCGAAATGCCGCCACCGTATGTTGCAGTGGAGGGTTCTAACTATGAATTATTATGTGTGAAGTTGTGGGTCTTCTATAAATATCATAACTGAAATATCCCTCTTATTGCGATTTTGACAAATCTAGAAACGGCAATGTTCCGTGAGTTCGCACTCTTTTCCATGGTGACGTGTGCATTCGCATTTTGGCTATTGAGCTCCTGAAGAAAATCTTTTAAATCCTTGTGCGACCCTTTGTACAAAAAGAAGATGTTGCCAACATAGCGACACAACAGTAAGACGTTACTATAAAACTGACGCTCGTCTTTCGTAATACAGGATTCTAGGTCTGTCATGTAGATGTTCGCTAAACAGTAATACAGGGT
Organism: Schistocerca americana; assembly: GCF_021461395.2. NCBI lineage: Eukaryota > Metazoa > Arthropoda > Insecta > Orthoptera > Acrididae > Schistocerca > Schistocerca americana. Next base: position 680,765,005 of record NC_060120.1, on the reverse strand, counting down.
TGAGCCAATAGCCAAACGCTGTCTTTGCACGTAATATTTATCTCCGAGCCCAAAATAATTAAACCGTTTTCAAAAACTCGATAACGTCATCAATATCGTCCTGCAGCCTCTCACTGAATCTCCTGAGATTATCACTTCTGTCTTGTAGCTGATCTGTGGGGATGCTTGTATATGTGTTTCTTACATCAAGGAAACATTACATTTGTTTGGGGAGACCGTCACATTGGGAAGTCTTGAAGTTAGCTCCTTTCTATTTGAAATGGTAAGCTAAACAGGATGCCTAAAATTCTTATTTAAGTAATCTCCTAGCATTTGCTCAACAAAGTAACCCGGTCTACACTCTTTGCATATATAATTAGACGAATAGGAAACTTATTATTGTGTTCCTTTATTGCCCCACAAGGACGTGGTGCAGAAGAGTTCATTGGAATCAGTGTTTTGTTTCTGATACCAATCCATCCGGTCATTTGCACCAAGACCATCAAATCATCATACCAGGAATTCTGACATCATCACATCTGCTCATATGCACCAAGGCCGTGACACCATCGCTTGTCCGCAGCTCGTGGTCGTGCGGTAGCGTTCTCGCTTCCTACGCCCGGGTTTCCGGGTTCGATTCCCGGCGGGGTCAGGGATTTTCTCTGCCTCGTGATGACTGGGTGTTGTGTGCTGTCCTTAGGTCAGTTAGGTTTAAGTAGTTCTAAGTTAAAGGGGACCGATGACCATAGATGTTAAGTCCCATAGTGCTCAGAGCCATTTGAACCATTTGAACCACACCATCGCTTCTGGAATTCTGACACCATCATGTCACTGCCTCATGAAGGTCACCTGCACACTTGCCCTCTGACCCCAGCCTCCTGTGTCTACGCATCCTGCCCTTCCGGCCTTCCACGTCCTTACGCCTCCAACGTCCCAGGTCGTCGACGTCATTGTGATCTCTGCCAATGGCATGAAAATCAAGCTCCCACCATTCGAGCAACTTCAATTTTTATACTTCGACTGTGTGCGCACCAACATTTGACGTCTGTACTTTGTCCAGTAAGAAGTGACACCATCAGCAGCTACCATCAGCTGGGAAACAGAAGACTATCAGTACGTCATTGTGATCTCTGCCAATGGCGTGAAAATCAAGCTCCCACCATTCGAGCAACTTCAATTTTTATACTTCGACTGTGTGCGCACCAACATTTGACGTCTGTACTTTGTCCAGTAAGAAGTGACACCATCAGCAGCTACCACCAGCTGGGAAACAGAAGACTATCAGTATTTTGTTCATTCATCTCTAAATATTACAACTCTTATGTACGTTTTCCGTTACATTTACAGCTTCGTTATTATTGTTACAGGCGAGGACAGAGAAATATACAGCAGTAGGAGTAACAGCAGTCATTGTACATATGATATCTTGCTGAAACTTTCTGTCCTGGTGTCATTCGACTATGCCACGGCCCAAGTGCAGCGAATACCAGAACTTGAGCCTCACTTGAGCACTAGCAGAATAATGCTATCCATAGATACATATAATTCAATTACAAGTGGATATGGAAGTTCGAACGTAGATCTAGCACCACACAGTGACTCTGATGTGGTTTTTGAGAAAAAGAACGTTCAGTATCTTGGTAGTGTAGCATCGAAGTCTCTTGCATAGACTGAATGATCACACAGTATCACTGATGGAGAGTGAAAATTTTTGTGGAACAGGGCTGAAATCAACACCGACATTTCCCATTTAACACCATTAATCGATGGATAATATTACTTTGCCAACAATAAATCGAGGGATTTCACGTACTACCACGAGGTAGAACTCCTGATTTGATATCAACCGCAATTGACATGCTTACAGACTTCATAAAGTAGTATAGTAGTGATGCCAGAATTCTGGGAGCGATTATGTCATAGCCTTGACAGAATTCCTGGAACGATAATGTCACAGAATTGGTGCACATGACAAGATTTGATGATGTCAGAATTGCAATAATGCTGATGTTGATGTCAACAACTATTTGGCCAGTTAAGTATCTAAACCTCAACATATAATTACATTTTCACAGGCACGTCATTCCCTGCATGCTCATGTTTAGCTCTTGTTGCCGCAACAGAAGTTTTTGACAAGTTCGCGAGTTCAAAAATAATGTCGCACAAAACAATTTGTTATCCACCTGAAATCCCACCGTCCAGTGCCAGCTAGCCTGTTGTGTCTTAAAAGATTTAAGTTCTATATGGACCCACCCTTTCCTATCCATCAGGAAATGAAAGATGAATAGAACATTTTACAAGAATCAGTGTTGACAGGCCGGCCGCCATAAATCAATGGTGGGCATCATGTGGTTCCATGATTTAAAAACTTCAAAAATGAAATTTTACGAGAAATTCATCTAGTGTTTCGTGATTGCTCGTAGCAGTTTGAGTTAATAGCGGACACAATGTGACGTGCGTATTTTACTATTACTTTGCATAAAACAACACGCAGTTCCACATACAATAAAAAAAGAAGTGGCATTCACAAACACAGCAAGTACATATTTGTATGTACTGAAATATGCAGAAAACCTGTAATGAAAAGTTGTCTACAACTGCAGATGAATGTACAGCACACAATAATGCTACAAAAATGGAAAAAATATGAAAAGAGAATGTATCTGTAAAAAGTTATATTTTGCTATGAAAAAAACATTAAATGAAAGAAATTACTTTCGGTTTATCCTTTTTAAATTATTGAAAGTGTCGTTCAAGGTGACTGGCAATTAGTCACATGAGATTGGTAACAGCAATGAGAAGGTATAATTGCAACTTCAACAGAAATTGTATAGTTATTACACGAATTCTTTGGAAACATATTTAAGAGAACAGATATCCATAATAGTCATAATGTCGGTTGAAGAAAGACTTATCTGTGGGAAATGGCCTGTTGCAGACCAGGCGGATGATAAATCAAAAGTGTAGCCTTTATTAGTAATTGCACCTACAACTGTCCTACTGAAAAGGGTCACTTGTATAGTGAAGCACTAGTAACTGATCTACTTACAGTTCATATCATGTGTTTAGTGTCAAAAACTCACTCAGAAAACACGTTACTCCAATGACCGAACACAGTAGTTTTCACATTACTACTTTCTGAGGTAGATTATAAGAAGAAACATTTTCGTGTATATATCCATTAAACTTGCAGTCCACGCTGTGCTTCACAAACAGCTACTTAGCAACCATATGATTCCACTGACTGAATATCGTAACTTTCAGACTAGTTTTTAAGATGTAATTCCATGACAGGAAGCAGTTTAATGTATTTTTAGTTTCCTTGACATTCTGCTCTGTGCACCGTAAATACAGACTATAAGTTGCTACCAGAAACACACCATTCCCACGCTCACACACGACAATAATCGATCTCTCCACCACTTCTCTCGTTTGTTACCACTTTACATAGCGAGCTAGTAATTGCAGTTTAACATTAATATACTATTTTATGTACTAAGGAACGTTTACATGCAAGCACACAATAGCAGAAAATGGAAACGCTGATTTATTTTATAGCAATTATCTTCCTCAGTCCCCAGTATGAATTTTATGAATTAAAGTTTATATTTGTGGTAATGCATCGTTCTGGGACAAAATAAGACTAAAATAGTAATTTTAAGAAACTGTTGTTCATGAAAATTTTAGGAGACGTTCGAAGTGAATACTATTTATGTTAGAAAGCATTTAAAGTAAGTATGATATTCATAAAACACAATGCTAAAGACTTACTAAAAATTATGAAAACTTTGGCACTGGAATGTGAAAGTCGTTGTCCAGTGTATACCCAGTGTTAAAACAAAAAGCGTAACTGTTTCTCGAAAAAAATGCTGAACACCTTTCTTTAAGCACATGCTGCCACCTACTGGGAACATGCAGAAACTAAACCAAGTGATGCCTAGAAAGAACATGGTGCAACGTATATGCTACAGTAAAGCACTCAGAGTTTAGTTTGTTCCTCGAGCTAGTAACAGAATAGAAGTTGGAGTAAGATACACTGATGGAAAACAAATCGCAACACCGAAACGTAATAAATGAATAACTTTGCTGGTTAGTGTTAGCGCGAGATAAGCCACGGCAAAAGTGAAAGGCTGCTACACTAACAACGGATGCAGATGCCTGAATGTTCAATGTAGGCATGCAAGCGTGCTTGCATTGTGTCATACAAGTGCCGGATGGCAGTTTGTGGTACGGAGTTCGATGCCTGTTGCCCTTGGGGAGTCATTACGGGGGCGGATAATGCTGTCTGTGGATGGCGCTGAAGTTGTCGAACGATGATGTATCGTAAGTGCTCGACTGGAGACAGACCTGGGGATCGAGGAGGCCAAGGCAACATGTTGACATTCTGGAGAGCACATCGGGTTACAACATCGTTATGTGGACGAACGTTATCCTGTTGGAAAACACTACCTTGGATGTTGTTCATGAATGGCAGCATAACAGGTCGAATCACCAGACTGACGTACAAATTAGCAGTCTGGGTGAGACGGATATCCAAGATTGCGCTCCTGCTGTTATACAAAACCTCAGCCTGGACCGTATCTGAAGGTGTAAGTCCAGTGTGTTCATCAAATGGCGGTGCTTTGTGTCAGAGGAATGCATGCTACAGGGCATCTGGCTAGGAGCAGTCCTTGATTTGTAACAGTTAGTTTTGTCACTGTGGTGCCAACTGCTGCTCAAATTGCTGCTGGTGATGCAGTACGTTGCATCAAAGCCATACGCCGAACTTCCCTTACGGTAGCACCACGTGGCCGTCCAGAGCGCAGTCTTCTTGCGACCGTATATTCTCGCGGCCACCACTGCCAGCAGTCACGTACAGTGGCCACATTCTTACCAAGTCTTTCCAGAGTATTGCAGAAAGAACATCCAAATTCTCGTTGCTCTATTACATGAACTTGTTCAAACTAAGAGAAGCGCTGACAGTGGCATCTTTGTCGCCTTAAACGCATTCTTAACTAACTCCTACTCGTCACGTCCAGTCTCAAAGGTAACCAATGCTCAGGATCGTTATAGAGCGTATTTCAAGCAAACCTGATTTTCATCCTCTTAGCGTCGCTACTAGCGCCATTCTTATGTGAAACTTGAATAGACATAATGTTTCAGATTTAGAGACAGGTAAATTTTCTTTTATGTCATACAACTCCTTCTTGGTGTTGCGATTTGTTCCCTGTCAGTGTACGTGCAACATATAAGGGTTAAGGGTACAGAAGAAGGCATTTAGAAACAAACACAAAACCTGTACTATTAAAGTTTTGTATTTGAAGAGAAAAGGTAAAAAGGATTATATCTGATTTGAGTTGCATTTTCACAGAGTGAAGTGAATGTGGCACCACACTCATTCAATTTATCAACTGGTTTCAGCTGTTTCACTAAATCATTTTTAGACGAGCTAGAATAGGTCACGATTGTTGCATCTGGACAATACTGAAATGTAACGGCGATATGGAAAACAAAGAGAGAAAAAAAGACCTTACGCTAATCAGCATGCTGTTCGATTTTCGTAGTTGTGACTGTGCTATGTGAGCGTTAAGGCGACCAACTAGAGAAACGAGAAAACGAGGGAGACCAAAGGAAAGAGTTCAGTTATGAACGTATTTTATATGTAAGATACCGGCCACAAATCTGGCATGTTATGCGATTCTCGGTTGCTTCACTTAGGTCTGGACTGTATTATAACGTAGTATATTGTCACGAAACTTCTGAGAGGTTACGCGTCCCGCAGGAAAAGCTATTCCCGCAAAACAGAGTGCAGCAACGTAAAAATCTAGTCTTTATTACTTTATCTCTTCTACATGATTACAGATAATCCTCTTTTTAAACATTTAGTTGGATTTTGTGTTTAGGGCTGTATTTTTCCACTCGCTTTTTACTTTTTATTCTTGGTCATATCTGCATTTTCTCTGCTTGGAGATCTGTGTGTAGCTGCTGTTCATTTAATGAAGAGTTACAGGCAACGAACTATTTCCTTCTGAAATTTTGTAGACTGCAGTGCTCTTTACTACTGCCTTCTTCGGGTGTTTTTTAGTAATAAAAGAGCTGTATTTATGATTCTTCGGGCCTGCTACATCTTTATCTAATTGCCTCTTGTTGAGTTAAAATATAAATTCAAGAGGAGACTGGTGAAAAGAGATGAAAAAACCATTAGTTATGAAGGCATTGGAGTCGACAATTGCAGGATTAATTTTGCAAATAGGTAAAGAATATCCCGGATCTTTTAACGCAGCCATGATCAATAGGAAGGGTAGCTGAACACATACAATAAGAAGACCAAAGTCCAATGATGATGATGTTTGTTTTGTGTGGCGCTCAATTGCGCAGTCATCAGCACCCGTACAAAGTCCCAATCTTTACCCAATCCAGTCTAGCCACTTTGATGAATGATGATGAAAAGTTGAGGACAACACAAACACCCAGTCTTCGAGCCGAGAAAATACCCAACCCGTCCGGGAATTGAACCTGGGACCCCACGATCCAGAGGGAGCAATGCTAGCCACTAGACCTCAAGTTGCGGACCCAAAGTGGAACGTTGACTCAGTGAGTAACGGCATTATGTGCACCAGATCGAATAATAAACAGCATCTAATCAGTAGAAACGAATGCATTTTAACCGATGGCCTGGTAATTATTATAAACAGTATTTTTACATGTTTGAGATTGTTACACTCCGGGAGCGGCCTAGATTGATTGAAAACAGAATCATTAAATTTAAAACTGCCACGAGTGTTTTAGTAGAACATTTATTCAGATTGCCGGTTTCGGCGAACTATGTTGCCATCATCAGAAGTGTAATGCATAGACCGATTAGCCACAGAACAGTGTGTGAGATATCTACATAATATTTCTGACATAATATAAATCCATTACGTACCTTATGTAATACACTTTAAAGAATCTCGTACATGAGTACAATAATTTGTGCCACATAATAAACAGACATTGGAAGAAAGTGCATGGCATAATATATCGTCATGTCAAAAATAAAACAGTCTTCATAAAAATCACACACAGTGCACCAAATAAAAATGCTCATACTGGCTTATGAGCTGCATGCAGGGGTTGGGTATTAAACGTGGCAGATATTACATTCAGCCACCAGGTGGCTGTTTTTCCTTGTTTTCTACATTTCCACTGGACTACACGAAGACACTGAGTGAGTGTTTCAGTTGCTACCTAGAACTCATACAATAATGTATGCGGTATACGATGCAAATGGTGGCGGATGTAACAGTTAATTCCGAGCTTGTCAATACCTATGCTTAAGATATACTGTCTATTTCGAATTTGTATCTTCGATTTTAATACATGAGTGAGCATCTGAGGGTAATTGATAGCTTAATAGTAGAATATATCTAATGTAGCACTTATTCTTTAGAGCGTGCTACAATTTAGTACTGCTACTGATTTGTTATTACTACCTTATCTCGTCTCATTACACCTAGACTTCGTGCACCAGACTAGTACCTAAACTTCGAGCTATTTGTCAGAGCTCAATATAGTAAGGTATGGGTAATGGCTGTAGGACTCCATGTAGTAAAGTACCGATTACGTTATTTTCATATGTAACTAGTTTGTGGCCTTTCAAGTGTCGGCAGTTTGATTAAATTCACCTAGACATCGACAGTGGTGTTGGTATTGCACAGTATAGGCTACTGTGCAAAGAGATTAAGATTACAGTTTTAGAATCTTTCTATATTGCCTTTCTATAAATATACAAAATATATTTTTAAAGTTTTAATACGAGCTATCTACACTGTGTCTTGTTCTCTACACCTGATGTGGTTTTTAACGACTTGTTTGTCAATATATTTAGTCTGAAAATACCCAAAGTTTGGCTTCCTTGATACATGCTGAATGATAATTATAGATATGCAGAACATGTTTATGGTTAACGAAGAATTGTAAAGTTCAATATTTAAGAAGCTGCTTTGTAAATACAAAAAAAAAAAAGGTCAGATTCGGACCATCCTTTGTATAATTACATTGTAAACATATATATGGATTTATAATTGTGCTTAAACCTTACACGAAACGCTTTAATTCAGGTTGTTACTACTGTGGTGCCGCCTAGTGGCTGAGTGAAATATATGCCAGGTTTACTAAAAATTTCATTCTGTAGGTGACTTTTAAGATAGCATAAGGAAGTATATTTGGTGCAGTATGTATGCTTTTTATAATGAATGTTTTACTTTTTTCATGGCGATATACCATGCCATGCAGTTACGTGGAATGTCTATTTATTACGTAACACAAATTATTGTACACATGGACGAGATTCTTTGAAGTGTACTGTGTAAGGTATCCAAGTTATGTTAATAAGTTTATATAGGCATCTCACACACAGTGTTGTACTTACTTGAAGTATGCATTACAGATCCGAAGATGGGAACATAGTTTGCCTTAACCATTAATCTGAATAGAGTTTCTCCTAAAGCGATCTTGGAATTTTGAAGTTTACTTCTATTTTCATATTGTAAACAGACCTAACATCAATAATTCCTTTGAATAATATCCCTTCGAGGCACGCCACTAGCCCAAAAGAGTGATTGTGATCAAGTATGTACCAAGAAGAAAAGTGTAAACATATAACAAGAAATAGCGATACAAGACGAGTGAGGGAGCACAGAAGCTATGAATGGAGGCATAGAACACTGTCCAGGTTTCCTGGACAGTGGGTCTTGTGCTCTCGCGGCGCGAGTGCCGTCATTCTGTGGGGTAAGAATTCTCCAGTCCTCTTTACAAACGAAATAATTATCTCTCGAATACTGTTCCTTATGACACCTAATTCAGATGGAACTACTTACTCTTAATTGCACTACTGAGGTGAGAGACCTAATAGGACGAAACGCAAGTTAATATGGCGCAAAACTGAAAGGACATTGGAAGTGGCTGCTGATAAGAACTATCAGAAAAACGTGTAAAATCGAATCCAGAGAGAGAATGAATACTCTTGCTGGGTCCCGTTAACAGCCACGTGTCCAGCACGAAAATAAGAATGTATAATTTCTACTATTCCTTTACTGAACTGAAAATTTCGTTAGTAAAACACGTGTCCCACCCAAGTTGAGTTCAGGGACAGTGGCACTGCTCCGTCAGATGCTCTCTATACGCTCCGTTTAACCGCAAGTAGCTTCCCTACTGAGATTTCTGTACGTATGAAGGAGATATTCGTACCATAAAAGCACCTTTTTAACAATTACAAAAATTAATATTCCAAAAATGAGGAGTCATAACGACGGACTATAGTTACCTTAGGTACTTCGGTATTAACGTTAAGCTGTGAGATTACTTCGTCTTTCACTCGTTTCAGGAACACTCGAAAATATAGTATGCAAATTATGCAAATGAAAAGTATACCAGCTCAATAACTCATAATCTTAGTGACATACAGGATACTTTAGCGACCCTACCTATGGGTCTTATGCAAGTCACAACACCTTCAAATACCACTCGTGAGATTTTCATATTCTCTCGCTCGCTATGCACAAACTATTAGCCATAGAGAAAATCAACAGGACCTCTTTTAGAAAATTTAATGTATTTGAATTTTCTGCTAGAATACGTTTTCAGTAGAGGCTCCAGTTTTAGAGCTGTTCAAGACAAACATACAAAAGTGACTTTCATACGCGTTTTTCTTGAATAATTCCATATCTGTGTCTTAGAGCAAAACCGTTTCTCAGTATAAAATTTAAGTACTTTAAATTTCCAACAAAAATCTCCTATTCATTTTTCTGTTTGCACGTAGAGAGTGAAAGGATATGAAAATCTCGTGCGTGGTTTTTGAAGGTGTGGCAGGTTGCATAATACCTGTAGGTAGGGTAACTGAATCATTCTGTGTAACATGCTGTCCTTTCCCAGCCTCTTCGTCTCGGTATATTTAAATTTGAGTGCAGACCTGAATTCTCGCTCCCATGATTTTCTCCATCACTATCGAACGAAAGTTCTTTTTGAGGATCAGAAGCCGTAGCTACATTACGTGTGACCAGTAATGATGCCAGATATTCTCTCGACATCTTGGTTGTATACAAGAATGAGTTCTTGAGAACGAGACTGCGACGCCAATATGATCACTGAACTGAGGTGAGTAATTTCTTAAATCTGAGAATTTCACAATGTTGCTTGTAATCTTACCTTAGAAGATAGATTAAGGAAAGGCAAACCTACAATTCCAGCATTTGTAGACTTAGAGAAAGCTTTTGACAATGTTTCAAATTCTGAAGGTGGCAGGGGTCAAATACAGGGAGCGAAAGGCTATTTACGATTTGTACAGAAACCAGATGGCAGTTATAAGAGTTGAGGGACACGAAAGGGAAGCAATGGTAGGGAAAGGAGTGAGACAGGGTTGCAGCCTCTCCCCGATGTGATTCAATCTGTATATTGAGCAAGCAGCGAAGGAAACAAAAGAGAAATTCGGAGTAGGTATTAAAATCCGTGGAGAAGAAATAAAAACTTTGATGTTCACCGATGACATTGTAATTCTGTCAGAGAAAGCAAAGGACTTGGAAGAGCAGTTGAACGAAATGGACAGTGTCTTGAAAGGAGGATATAAGATGAACATCAACAAAAGCAAAATGAGGATGACGGAATGTAGCCGAATTAAGTCGTGTGACGCTGAGGGAATTAGATTAGGAAATGAGAAAATTAAATTAGTAAAGGAGTTTTGCTGTTTGGTGAGCAAAATAACTGATCATGGTCGAAGCAGAGAGGATATAAAATGTAGACTGGTAATGGCAAGGAAAGCGTTTCTGAAGAAGAGAAATTTGCTAACGTCGAGTATAGATTTAAGTGTCAGGAAGCCGTTTCTGAAAGTATTTGTACGGTGTGTAGCCATGTATGGAAGTGAAACATGGACGATAAATAGTTTGGACAAGAAGAGAATAGAAGCTTTCGAAATGTGGTGCTACAGAAGAATGCTGAAGATTAGACGGGTAGATCACATAAGTAATGAGGAGGTACTGAATAGAATTAGGGATAAGAGAAATTTGTGGCACACCTTGACTAGAAGAAGAGATCGGTTGGTAGGACATGTTCTGAGGCATAAAGGGATCACCAATTTAGTATTGGAGGGCAACGTGGAGGGTAAAAATCGTAGAGAGAGACCAAGAGGTGAATACACTAAGCAGATTCAGAAGGATGTATGTTGCAGTAGGTACTGGGAGATGAAGAAGCTTGCACAGGATAGAGTAGCATGGAGAGATGCATCAAACCAGTCTCAGGACAACAACGCTTGTAATACTGTTAACCTGTTCTACCTGATTTTAGTTATTTTTCTTAAATAAATATGTCTTAATGTACAATGATGGATGATGTGGACTCCGATCTGTCCATTTTTTTGATGCCATAGAGATATCAGACAAGCACGAATCGTGGCGATGCTCCCTATTAGCTGTCTTGCGGTTGCGGCGTGAGAGTGAAGCGCGAAGAAGTGCGTGTACTGATGCAACTTGTGACCTCGCCGTTAGTATTTCATTAGCTGCCTCTTCGATTTTGAACGAGTGTGCGATGCGCCAAATATGCTCCAACGGGTGGTTATCTAGTTTCACTGCCGTAGTGCGGACCTCCAGATCTGGTGCAACATGGACCATAGCATCACGAATCAAGGAATCAACATACGAACCCTTACAGCCTTGATTGGTGTAAGTGAAATCGCATTTGCGGCAGATTTCGTGTAAGTCAATGACAAAAGAGCTCTATGACTCTCCCAGTTTTTAATGGTATTGATGGAATTCGAACCTGGTGCCAACCAAATAGTATCACTCGAACTGTTATTCAACATGTCGCAGATCTGCTGCAACGAGGGCACGACAGGGTCCGACAGGTGCCAAGTTTCAAAGAAGAAAGAACATTTTCGGTGAAGCCCAAGACAGAAACAACGCTGACTTCAAAGGCTGTTTCAGATGATGCAAGTATGCGTCTCTTTTCTGCTTAGTGTCAATGAAAGACGGGAACGACGGAGGACGTGTGATGAGTCAGCAGTGAGAGATGCTGAGGCTTGCCGCAGCTGGTCCCCGTGTGCTATGAGTTTTTACAAATGTAGCTGAAGATTTTTGTAACTAATCTACTTGGAGTTGCTGCTGTTCCATTAACTGCTTTTTGCTCCAGTAATCGAGCGAATTGCGCGTCAATGCAACTAAATAACTTCCTGTTTCCTCGTCGCTAAAGCTACATCCTGGATAACTATGTACATGGGGCATGTCGGTCTATACCAGTGGGTTAGTGGCAACCTCTTTGATTAGTAATCAAAGTGTCACTGCTTAAATTTAGAATAATAATCTCCATTGCTGCCCGAAGACTTCCAGCATATGAAGTCACCCTCATTCTGCCAACAGCCTTGTCAAAGAGGGTGGAGGAACGGATCGAGGTTCAGGATACTCTCTTGCTCATGGAATGGGAAACTGCCCCTACAGGCCGAAGAATCACCAATGATCAACGATATGAGGATGCAGAAGGCAATGGAAACCCGTGCATTAAAGGCACATAATGTGTATCCACACGTCATGTGACCTGTGATTGAAAAACTGTCATCATGATCTCTCCATTGGCAAATGCTTCCAGACAAGTCCTCAATTCGGATCTCCAGGAGGTGACTTCCAAGGGGCGGCGAGCAGAAGAAAAAGACTCAATAACCAACGAAAGAATAACGTTCTACGAGTCGGGAAGTGGAATGTCATAAGCTTGAATGTGGTAGGAAAGCTAGAAAATCTGAAAAGGATAACGTAAAGGTTGAATATAGATATAGTGGTTGTTAGTGAAATGAAATGGGAAGAAGAATAGGATTTCTGGTCAGATGAAGTAGGGTAATAAAGGTATAACCGGAGTAGGATTCGTTATGAACAGGAAGGTAGGGCAGAGAGTGTGCTACTACGAACAGTTCAGCGAGAAGGTGATTCTCATCAAAATCGACAGCAAAACAACACTGGCAACGTTAGTTCAGGTATACATCCCAACGTCATAAGGTGAAGATGAAGAGAGTGTATGAGGTACTGAAAGGGAGATGAAAATCTAATAGTCATGGGGAGCTGCAACAGGACTGTAGGGGAAGGAGTAGAAGAATGGGTTACGGTAGACTATGAGCTTGATACTGGGAATGAAAAAATAAAACGACTAATTAAGTTCTGTAAAAAATTTCGAGTAGTAATAGGTGTTCAAGAATCACAAGAGGAGGAGATATGCTTGGAAAAGCCGGTTGATACGGGAAGATTTCATTTAGATTACATCATGGTCAGACAGAGATTCCGAAATCAGATACTTGACTGTAGGGTGTACCCAGGAGCAGATACAGATTCGGATCTCAATATAGTAGTGATGGAGAGTACGCTGAAGTTTAAGAGATTACTCAGGAAGTATCAGTACGCAAAGATGTGAGATACGGAAGTACTGAGGAATGAAGGGATACGCTTGAAGTTTTCTAAGGCTATAGGTACTACAATAAAGAACAGTGGCAACAAAACGACTTTAGATGTTAGTTTGTACAATGTATGAGTCTGGTGTTACACCGTATGATTTTCGGAAAGACATCATCCACAGGATTCAAAAGAGTCCAAGAGCTGGCAAGTGCGAGAATTATCGAACAATAAGGTTAAATGCTTATGCATCTAAATTACTGAAAGAATAATATGCAGGAGAAAGGAAAAGGAAATTGAAGATGTGTTATATGAGTATCAGTTTGGCTTTATGAAAGGTAAAGGCATCAGAGAGGCAATACTGTCGTTGCGGTTGATAATGGAAGCAAGACTAAAGAAAAATCAAAACACGATCGTAGGATATGTCGACCTGGAAAAACCGTTCGGCCAAGTAAAATGGTGCAAAATGTTCGAAATTCTGAGGAGAGTAAGGGTAAGCTGAGGGAGAAACTGCCAAAATATAAAATGCACAAGAGCGAAGATGGTACAAGAATAGTGGAAGACCAAGAACGAAGTGCCCAGATTAAAAAGGATATAAGACAGGGACGTGTTTTTTCGCCCTTGCTATTCAGTCTGTAGATCGAAGAAGTAATGTTGGAAATAAAAGAAAAGATTAGAAGGGGAACTAAAATTCAAGGTGAAAGGACATCAATGATACGATTCGCTTATGACATTATTATCCTCATTGATAGTGAAGAAGAATTCATGCTGAATGAAATGAAAAGTCGAATGTGTACAGAATACGGATTGAGAGTAAATCGAAGAAAGATGAAGGTAGTGAGATGTAGCAGAAATGAGAACAGTGAGAAAACATGAGGACTGATTGTCACGAGGTAGACGAAATTCAGGAATTCTTCTACATGGGCACCAAATAGCCAATGATGGATGGAGCAAAGAGGACGTCAAAAGCAGACTAGCACTGGCAAAAAGAACATTCCTGGCCTAGAGAAGTCTACTAGTATCAAAAATTTGCCTTAATCTGACGAAGAACTTTCTGAGAGCGCATGTTTGGAGCACAGAATTGAGTGGTACTGGGACATGGACTCTGGGAAAACCGGAACAGAGGAGAATCGAAGCGTCTGAGATGTGGCGCTATAGAATAATACAGAAAATTATGTGGACTGATAAGGTAAGGAGTGAAGAGTTTCTACAGAGGATGGGGGAGGAAAGGAATATGTGGGAAACACTGACAAAAAGAAGGGAGAAGATGATAGGACATCTGTTTAGACATCAGGGAATAATTTCCGAGATACTAGAGAGAGCTGTAGAGGGTAAAAACTGTAGAGTAAGGCAGAGATTGGGATAGATCCAGCAAATAATAGAGGACGTAGGTTGCAAGTGCTACTCTGAGATGAGGAGTTTGTCTCAGGAGTCGAAATAGTGAAGGACCGAATCAAACCAGTCAGAGACTCATGACTGAAAAAAAAAAAAAGAATCGCTTGATGCAGAAACGGAAGTAGCCATCATGATATGGAAAAAAGATTGTCACTGGTTGCAGAAACGGAAGTAGTCACCACTTGGAGGAGCCATCTTCGGAAGAGTGGGCGAATTTGACGCAGCTGCTGAAATAACGCACATCGGTATGTCCTCAACTGTGAGAGTTAGCCTTAACTGGTCAGTACTGCCACCTGATGCTAAGTTATATAAACACGCACATAGAACGCGTAAACTTTTACTTGACAGCTGTCGCCGCAAGAAGGAAGAGTGTGTTTTGTCTTTGTTTCTTCTAATAGTTAATATATAGTTTCTGAGAGGTAAGACATTTCTTGTTATTTTAAAATACAAGTTTTAGTCGTTGTGCCTATCTCTGGACATTGACACTCACGATTATATAAGTTTTAATCATGTTAAGCTAAGGGTGAGTGTGGAATTATAATTCCATGTAGTACATGCTTGTTGATATAATTTGACGTACAGAGGCCACGTGTGTCGTTTTATCTCACTTCAATGTCAGACTAATGAAAGTAGTTAGCTAAATGAAATACGTCAATGTATATTTAATGAAAGTCAAAATAACATGGCGTATCATTTTTATAAGAATGAGTTCCCCCGTTCAGATGCCGAGGATGTACAGCCGTGAAACAGAGAGAGCTTATTGGACGGCGGGTGAGTGCTGTTCATAATGGGACTTCTGTTAGACAGAGCGCTATCCTGCACAACATGTGAGAGGGAAACATCTGTGGGTATTACGAGGTGATTTCGGCGAAGATGGCGAGGAATGATACCGGTGTATTTCTTGTGCTATTTCGTGTCAGTGAATGCAGTCGGTGGGACAGTCCTGAAAACTATAGCTGTCTCTCCTGCCTGAAGAAGGGTTAGTCGTTTCACAGATATCCAAGAGACCAATTATTGAATATGCATATAATCGAGTCTTCTTCTTCATTCTTCTCGCTGTTTTACAAGAAAACTGTTGTTATAGCTTTGTATCTGTTCCATAATTAATTTAACTGCTACTTTCGACACTTTCTTTTCGTAAACTATGTTGTTCAGTGTTTTGTTTAATAAGTATAATATTCAATACATGTATTTTTTATTATAAGATTGGTGAAATTAAGTACCTTATACCATTCCTCGAGCCAGTTTACCCGCTTACTGCGTTATTTTACCCTGTATTTTGGGTAAAGCGACGCAGTGCAATGATGTAAAACGTATAATTTTTTTCTACAACTTGTAGCTGTCCGTTTATGGTTTTAAGATATGCTACAGTTAACACATGCCGCTAATGCTATACCAAAAATGGAGCCTGTAGGTATTGTAGAATAAAGGCTAAAGACAAAATGCATTAGGTGCACTAAATTCCTCCACTTTCCTTAACCGAATCCAACTGTACGGAGAACGAAATGCGACAGGCGAAGTATGGACAAGACGATAGACCAGGACATGGGCAAACAACCTTACAACAACGAGACGCTGTACAAAGCAGTCTCCACAGCGATGACAACAGCAGTACAGAGACAAATACTAGACAGAACCAGAAAGAGAAATAGGGTGACACATAAATTTAGTGCTAGTACAGAGAAGATCGATCCGTAGGTATGAAGTGGGGCCTGTACGCCGTGCAGCTGCCTAAATACTAGCCACAGGGAATGCTATTGGCCGCGGCACTCACGTGGCAAGACGGTGGCGCGCTCACTGTGCGCTCTAACGGCTATCGAGGTCCATCTCTTCCGGTGGGTATTCAGCCTCTGCGCCGCCCGATACCATAGTTTTCACAAGAGATCAATTCGTGGTGTGTCCCATCGAGAGGCTGAGAAAAAGAGGCTACAATCCAGACCTATCCCTTCAGAAGATCATTTAAATTCATTTATTTCTGCTATCATGTTATTTTGCTCTCCCCGTATCAGATTTCATCAACTATTTATAATTTTTCATTTCTTAATCTAATCCCTCAGGCCTCATTTTAGTTGTCTACGTCCCATTACACTTATTTTACTTTTGTCAATGTACATCTTATCACCTTTTTTCAAGACGCTATTTACTTCACGATTTGCTTAGTCTATCAGTGGAACCACATCGATTACTGGCTGTAGCCCTGTCTCACACTCTTATCAACTACTGTTCTCCTTTCATGTCCACCGACTGTATAATGTATTAGATTCGTTTTTGTGCAAGTTGTAGACATCCTTTCACTCCATGTACTTTGTCGCAGCAACATTTCTCCGGAACCAAACTCATCTCCCTCAAGATCTTTTTTACCAGTTTTTCTATATTTGTGTAAGTAATTCGTCTCATATATTATAATCACACCTTTCGGTAGATCCATTCTTTTTAATTGTAAATATAGTGTTCGTGTTGAAGCCTGAGGGTTTTACGCCTATGTCATATTACATCGTCTTTTACCTGAAAAAGTTCTTCAGTGGGTGTTGGCTGATTCTTCATGTCCTTACGATGTCCGTTTATTATGTCAGACTCTCTTCTGCATGTCTGTGATTTGAATACAAAACCCAGAAATATGCATTTTGATTATTAACAAATACTATAATTACTGGATGCATACCAATTTAAGATACTGTGTAGATAAGCTGAAAAAGCAGGGCAATAAATTCTCGTTTTGACTTCAGCTACTTGACTGCAAAAAGACTTATTTTTAAGATACAGACTCACTTGTTGAAGCCATTTAGCAAACTTTTTAATGCATGGGTCCAGGAAGACGTTGGTAAATACTAGTAAATGTCGTCGATTCCCCTCTTCTCTCTCGGCTTGATATATATAGCATAAACCGTATTATCAGTTCTACAAGGCCACTGTACTGTTGCCCAAAATTACATGGATAGACACCACCGAACGCATATCACTCATCCGCATATCACATCTAAGAGACCTTACCACACTTTATTGGAATGCAAGGATGATTATAGTTTAGAATTCCATCGTCAGTACTGACGATAAACAGAAACTCAGTAAACGAAGATCAAGCAAATCACTGTGGAGTTTTGAGAACAATCTGTGTGGTATTCACCACAAGCGACACTCATTACAAGATAGATCAAGGTGGCCGGATGGATGGTAACACTCCGCGGCACTTGAATTGCGATCCATTACTTTAATCGCCGCTCCACTTCATCATGGGTTACACAGTCTGTATGAGGATATTTAGTGCGATATGCATCCAGATTCATACAAACGAGCTACGAAATCCAGTCGACGGGGAGCTGTTACTGATTTGGGTACCGGTGGAGAGCAAGCTTGCTATTACGTGTTCTATGGGTAGCAATTACGTAGTTATTAGCGTCTCTGAAAACGGTTACGTAAATTATGAACTTTTCTTGGTTGGGATCACATTCATAACATATGTTCTGAACGAAAACACAGGCGCCGTTCCACCGCAAATTTTTATCCCTTATTTTGTTTTACTATCGCGAGTTCGGCTGTAGAAACATTTTGAAGTACAAGGAGAAAAACGTCAGATCAGACATGTTAAATGACATATCTTCATCGAAAAATTACAACGTATTACAACCAGTTGCGGATATATGTATATATCAGTCGTTTCATCATCATATATAAGTGCTTGCGCGTGCGTGCGTACGTGTGTGTGTGTGTGTGTGTGTGTGTGTGTGTGTGTGTGTGTGTGTAAGTATGCGTTGTAATATTTTGAGGCCGACACATCATTCAAAATGTTTGAAACTTACTGGCTTTTTTTCACTTGCTCTTAGAAAGGGCTCTACAGCTGAAATGGCGAGAACAAAATAAATAAATAATAAAAAAGCTTACAGTCAAATACCACGATGATTTCCTTTAAAATGTTGCTTGATTGTTATTACATATTTTATAGATACATGTCTGCAGTAGTGGTACAAAATTTGCGCGTCAAAATACCGTAGTATGCAGCTAGAGAAACCAGTTTATAAAGTGGAATATCATGCAGTAAATCCGTTTTTGTATTTGAAGGAAAAAAACCACGCCGATATATTAGCAGTGTACGTCAATAGCGCTCCGCTCCCTGACACACATACTCCCCAAAGAGGATGGCGTAAAATAAGTAACTAGGTCTACCGAATCTGAAAAGTAATTCATGACACTTACGTAAATTGGGAAAGTAAAAAGGAAGAATCAGTGTTTGGCAACTTTAGTTTCTGCGCAATTGCTGGCAGCAGGTCCTTGATGATCAAATTTCTGTCTATTAACTAGAAAACGAATATAATTTTGTTTTGTTTTGTTTAGAGCGCAGCGCTAAACCAGCATAGCAAAGACAGCTTTCAGTATTGGTTACTGCCGTGCTTCGATACACCCAAACATCGTTGCTACGCCTTTAGTTCCGCCGCAGCCGATTCGGGCGCCACCGGAGAGTTACTTTCACCTTTCACCGCTAGATGGTCGACGTTATTTGGTGCGAACAACCCTATTAATTGGCACCGTAATCAGGCGATATTGCAAACTGATCACGACGATTCCACAAAAAAAAAAAAAAAAAAATTCGTGGAAATAAATCTAAGGCTACATCAGGTATACCCAAACAGATAAAATGGCAAATCCTATGCACGAGTCAGTATGAGATGAGCGCCATTCTGCACAAACGTATGATGTTTGGGATCTCTTAAATATACTGAAAATCTTGAAACAAACAGACCGCAAAATCATTACATCACAAAACAATTTACGAAACAAAGTCCTTATCTCTGCACCATGCAATATATTTTATGTATTTACTAATATTAGTTTTAGTTGTTCTACGGTACCTATGACCTAATCTTCTCATAGCACAATGAAGATCATAGTTTATAAAGTCATCTACATTCTTACATCAAACATAATGTATTGCATATACCCAAAAAGTAGCTTAGACACAAACTATCAACGATGTTTCGCTCGTGGTGAATAGTGCTGGAATTAAATAAAATTCAAAGAAACTGTCTATTAAAAGAAATAAATTTCCTGTAGGAGTCGTTTTTCGTGTTTTTGTGTGATTTTTGTTTTACGACATCTCGACCTTGAAACCATTCTCAACCAACCGCTCACATATCAGAAAAAGCACATTTAGAGTACAAAGCACAAAAAACATTGATTATAGTTACCAGAATAAAATCAGGTTAAAGATAGAATAAAAACGGAACTTATAATATTTAACGTTAACTACATGTGTTTTGCATTATGGGCACTTCATAATTGACCTGAGACACATTATAGTAAAATAAAAATTGGACACTGTGTGGTTACAGTTAAAAATAACAAGTAGGCATTAGTCAAAGCGTCATACAATAAAATGATTTATCACATTATCGGGATTGAGAGCTGCAGCCACAATGTTCGGTTTATTACGAACGTCAGCACACAGGGAAGTCACTTACCATTGCAAGTGAGCACTAAACTGTATGCAGCAACACACTGTGGTAAACGAGTCAAATATAAACCTGCATCGACTGATACATTACGTGTAGTCTACGTTATCTAAGACATTAATCTTTGTTAGCTAAGATATTAACATGAATGTTAGGGTGGGAGGATAGGAAGGATTGTTTTCTCTTTGTTCTGTGTACAGAAATTGTAATTGATACTTCAAATATAAGTTGTTCCAATAGCATTATTTGTGTGACAGCTATTAGACGCAGATTCCAAAATAAAACGATATAATGTACAGATTCCTCCTACCTTTCTTCTCAAAAGGAGAGCCATTTGTAAACATAAAGCAAAATGCCTAATAATCTAGCTGCTCGTAACACTACTTTTGTTACTTTCAGTTCGATATTGTATGTGATAATATATATCGATCAAGTCCATTTTCTTGCTCCTGGACACTTCTTAGACACATCACACAACAGACCGCTCCTGGGAAAAAGCATCGAAACTGTGAAGGTGCAATACTTTATACTAGTATGCAAAAATAAAATCTCGAAAAGCTCATGAACGGTTCACAATAAGTCCTACATGATACTCTAATAAACATTCAGATGGACATGGGCTACATATTTTTTAAAACAGCAATTTACAGGCGAGGACTACTCAGGAGGGCGTCGTTATCAGGAGAAAGAAAACCGGCGTTTACATATCGGAGCGTGGAATGTCAGATCTCTTAATCGGGCAGGTAAGCTAGAAAATTTAAAAAGGGAAATGAATAGGTTAAAGTTAGATATAGTGGGAATTAGTGAAGTTCTGTGGCAGGAGGAACAAGACTTCTGGTCAGGTGAATACAGGGTTATAAGTAAAAAATCAAATATGGGTAATACAGGAGTAGGTTTAATAATGAATTAAAAAATAGGAGTGCGGGTAAGCTACTACGAACAGCATAGTGAACGCATTATTGTAGCCAAGATAGATACGAAACCCACGCCTAGCACAGTACTACAAGTTTACATGCCAAATGGCTCTGCAGATGACGAAGAGATTGATGAAATGTATGATGAGATAAAAGAAATTATTCAGACAGTGTAGGGAGTCGAAAATTTAAAAGTCATGGTGACTGGAATTCGATAGTAGGAAAAGGAAGAGAAGGAAAATCAGTAGGAAAATATGAAATGGGGGTAAGGAATGAAAGAGGAAGCCGTCTGGTAGAATTTTACACAGAGCATAACTTATTTATAGCTAACACTTGGTACAAGAATCATGAAAGAAGGTTATATACATGGAAGAGGCCTAGAGGTACTGGAAGGTTTCAGATAGATTATATAATGGTGAGACAGAGATTTAGGGACCAGGTTTTAAACTGTAAGACATTTACAGGGGCAGAGGTAGACCCTGATCGAAGTCTGTTGGTTATGAACTGTGCACTAAAACTGAAGAAACTGCAAAAAGGTGGGACTTTAATGATATGGAACCTGGATAAACTGAAAGAACAAGAGGTTGTAGAGAGTTTCAGGGAGAGTATTAGGGAACGATTGACAAGAACGGTGGAAAGAAATACAGTAGAAGAAGAATGGGTAGCTTTCAGAGATGAAATAGTGAAGTCAGCAGAGGATGAAGCAGATTAAAAAACGGGGGCTAGTAGAAATCCTTGGGTGACAGAAAAAAATACTGAATTTAATTGATGAAAGGAGAAAATATAGAAATGCATTAAGTGAAGCGGGCAAAAAGGAGTACAAACGTCTCAAAAAATGAGACCGTCAGGAAGTGTAAAATGGCTAAGCAGGGATGGCTAGAGGACAAATGTAAGGATGTAGAGGCATATATCACTAGGGGTAAGACAGATACTGCCTACAAGAAAATTTAAGAGACCTTTGGAGAAAAGAGAACCACTTGTATGAATATCAAGAGCTCATATGGAAACCCAGTTCTAAGCAAAGAAGGGAAAGCAGAAAGGTGGAAGGAGTATATAGAGGGTCTATACAAGGGTGATGCCCTTAAGGACAATATTATGGAAATGTAAGAGGACGTAGATGAAGATGAAATGGAAGATATGATACTGCGTGAAGAATTTGACAAAGCACTGAAAGTCCTAAGTCGAAACAAGGCCCCGGGAGTAGACAACATTCCATTAGAACTGTTGATAGCCTTGGGAGAGTCAGCCCTGACAAAACTCTACCATCTGGTGGGCAAGATGTATGAAACGGGCGAAATACCCTGAGACTTCAAGAAGAATGGATACAGCACATTCGCCGGGAAAGCCTCGGATCACATAAGAATTGAATAATTTCAATCCCAAAGAAAGCAGGTGTTGACAGATGTGAAAATTACCGAACTATCAGTTTAGTAAGCCACGGCTAGAATATATTAACATGAATTCTTTACAGATGAATGGAAAAACTGATAGAAGCCGACCTCTGGGAAGATCAGTTTGGATTCAGTAGAAATGTTGGAATACGTAAGGGAATACTGACCCTTCGACTTATTTTAGAAGATAGATTAAGGAAAGGCAAACCCACGTTTCTAGCATTTGTAGACTTAGAGAAAGCTTTTGAGGATGTTGACTGGAATACTCTCTTTCAATTTCTGGAGGTGGCAGGGGTCAAATACAGGGAGCGAAAGGCTATTTACAATTTGTACACAATCCAGATGGCAGTTACAAGCGTCGAGGGTCATGAAAGGGAAGCAGTGGTTGGGAAGGGAGTGAGACAGGGTTGTAGCCTCTCCCCGACGTTATTTAATCTGCATATTGAGCAAGCAGTAAAGGAAACAAAAGAAAAATTCGGAGTAGGAATTAAAATCCATGTAGAAGAAATAAAAACTATGAGGTTTGCCGATGACATTGCAATTCTGTCAGAGACAGCAAGGGACCTGGAAGTGCAGTTGAACGGAATGGACTGTGTCTTGCAAGGAGGATATAAGAAGAACATAAACAAAAGCAAAACGAGGATAATGGAATGTAGTCTAATCAAATCGGGTGATGCTGAGGGAATTAGATTAGGAAGTGAGACGCCTAAAGCAGTAAAGGAGTTTTGCTACTTGGGGAGCAAAATAACTGATGATGGTCGAAGTAGAGAGGATATATAACGTAGACTGGCAATGGCAAGGAAAGCGTTTCTGAAGAAGAGAAATTTCTTAACGTCGAGTATATATTTAAATGTCAGGAAGTCGTTTCTGGGAGTATTTGTATGGAGTGTAGCCGTGTACGGAAGTGAAACATGGAAGATAAATAGTTTAGACAAGAAGAGAATAGAAGCTTTCGAAATGTGGTACTACAGAAGAGTGCTGAAGATTAGATGGGTAGATCACATAACTAATGAGGAGGTATTGAATAGAATTGGGGAGAAGAGGAGTTTGTGGCACAACTTGACTAGAAGAAGGGATCGTTTGGTAGGACATGTTCTGAGGCATCAATGGATAACCAATTTAGTATTGGCGGGCAGCGTGCTGCGTAAAAATTGTAGAGGGAGATTTGGGTTGTTCCGAGGGAAGAGACCAAACTGCGAGGTCGTCGGTCTCATCGGATTAGGGATGAACGGGGAAGGAAGTCGGCCGTGCCCTTTCAAAGGAACCATCCCGGCATTTGCCTGGAGTGATTTACGGAAATCATGGAAAACCTAAATCAGGATGGCCGGACGCGGAAGTAAACCGTCGTCCTCCCGAATGCGAGTCCAGTGTGCTAACCATTGCGCCACCTCGCTCGGTCCGTAGAGGAAGACCAAGAGATGAATATACTAAGCAGATTCAGAAGGATCTAGGTTGCAGTAGGTACTGGGAGATGAAGAATCTTGCACAGGAGAGAGTAGCATGGAGATCTGCATCAAACGAACATATATTCTTCACGCATAATTTTAAATAAAACGTGTGTACACAGCTATATGTTGTTTTGTTTTCTTCCCCACAATCGATTTTAAAAGAGCATTAGCAGTCAAGGGAGACTGTCTGGATACAAGTATAAAAATTGCAAACATAAAAATATAAAATATTGTTCCACCACGTCCAGCCCAATCGTCGCATTCCTACACATACACGCGACAACTTCACGATGATAGCTGATTTCACGCCATATTACTGGGTTATAAACTGTGCGTTCATGTCCTTTTGTAACTGAGGCGCTAGATAATTTGGATTCATGAAACCATAAATAACACCGCACACACTCTACACCGGCATACGACTCGATAATGACTACTAGAATAACTCATTCGTGCATGTCACGCAGCGGGAACGTCGAGAATTAACAGTGTTAAGTGGCAATAAAACTGGAGGCTACACTGCATGCTGTGCTGTATCAAACATATCTGTTTCATTGAAACCGGGTTTTAAGTATGTTGGAAGGCCTGAGAGTGGCTTCACAGCCGAAATGTCTTAGTATACAAAATAAAATAGAAATAAAAGACTATCTTCTTTTTGTCTTCTGCTTTTTTTCTGCTCCCGATATTCCTACAGGGTCGACATTGTAATAAGGGCTGAGAAAATGTGAGAAAGACGTTTGGTGTTGGGATGCCCTTCCAGACGCCAACATTTACCATGGCACGGAATCTGTGTACCCCATCTGACTACGTCTGGAATACAGATACGATCGTGAACGTTTTCTAAGTATTTGCGTAGCTTGTGTCTGATGCGGCACCTGGCTACCACTGTTGTATTTACTTAGTTGGGTGTGGAAAACCATTTAAAAAGCGCATTCATGCTGGCCAGCTCACCAGCATTCGCCGTTAATCCTATTTCGATCCAGGTTCCGGGTCGGCATGCCACCCGTATCCTGGAAGAGGTGCTTTAATGCCCTCGGCTGTCCGGGGTTGCGTGAGCGGGGTCGGGAGGCGAAAATCCAAAACAGCCAATGCAAGAAACATGTGTTGACGCCGTTGCAAGTAAGTTAAGTATTACTTTACATCTCACGGAAAATTATTGTGTAAATAAAGAAACCTAGACAATAAAAGAGTTAAAATAATAGTAGCTATGTTGTTCCCATCTATCTTGTATTCACTTTGTGCTACGTTTGATACCGTTTCCAATTAAATACAATCCCACGTCAGTTTTGTAGCCGTAATAGCATCATGGTCTCAAGATTGCTACATTAATTATTAATACACTGAAGAGCCAAAGAAACGGGTACACCTGCCTAATACTGTGCAGGAGTGCCACAAACGACGTGGCACGGAATCGACGAATGTCTGGAGTAGTGCTGGAGAGAACTGACACCATTAATCCTGCAGGCCTGGCCATAAATCCGTAAGCGTACGAGGGGGTGGAGATCTCTTCTGAACAGTGGCCCTTCGGCTGCGAAAGCCCGTATCGGTGATGTTTCGTTGAATGGTTTGCACGCTGACACTTGTTGATCGTCCAGCACTGAAATCTGCAGCAGTTTGCGGAAGGGTTGCACTTTGTCACGTTGAACGATTCGCTTCAGTCTTCATTGGTCCTGTTCTTGCAAGATCTTTGTCCTTCCGCAGTGATGTCGGAGATTTTATATTTTACAGGATTCCTGATATTCATAGGACACTCGTGAAATGGTACAAGGGAAAATCCCCACTTCATCGCTACCTCGAAGATGCTGTGTCCCGTCGCTCGTGCGTCGACTATAACACGATGTCCAAATTCACTTAAATGCCTTTTGTAGCAGCAGTAACTGATGTGACAATTGTGCTAGACACTTGTTGTCTTATATAAGCATTGCCGTCCGCAGCGCAATATTTGCCTGTTTACGTATCTCAGTATCTGAATACGCATGACTATACCAATTCTTTTGGCGCTTCAATGTATATTACTAGACGTTTGGATTAGATGTCACATGCACGTACATTTTTAGAGCAATATAAACCACAAGTATATACATGTTACGGAACACATCTGACAACGTTTTGAACACCACTAACACTAACGCTGTTTACAAAGGATGGCAAAAAAAGTGAAGCATTCAGATAACATGTTCGGATGTCAATGTAACTTCGAACATGCACGCAGCATCGACTGGTATGCAAATGAAGAGAGCTACAATTCTCTGTGAAAGGTAGCACAGTCACCAGATTGCATCAGTTTTGTTTGTGTTTAGGATTGTCATCAGGCTTGCTACTGCATGCAAGAAGAGTGAGAGACGTCAGATGTTGAGTGATCATTGAGAAAGACACACAAATGTCGCGTACTCGTGCATGACGGCGTTAAAAATCGTTCATATGACTCTAAGCATTATGGGATTTAACATCTGAATTCATCAGTCCCCTAGACTTAGTACTACGTAACCCTAACTAACCTAAGGACATCACCCACATCCATGCCCGAGGCAGGATTCGAACCTGCGACTGTAGTGATCGCGCGGTTCCAGACTGTAGCGCCTAGAATCGCTCGGCCACTCTGGCCGGCATGCTAGAGTTTGGAAGGGTTCTTATTTCCGATATTAATTTGACCGGGTGGTTGAATCGTGCAATACCCAGGTTTAAGGGGCACTCGGATGTGACTGTGGCCCAGCGTTGAACTGAAAGAAAATGTGAGGGCAGGCAGACTCGTCCGTTTCCTCTTCCCGTTCTGGGCGTTTCGATTTTTTTTTTTGTCAGGCAATCTAAATGAAATTAAGGTACATTTTACTATCAGTTATCAGTACAGTGTAACATGCACTTGTTATCCTAATGTGTGATTTATGCAAGACAACAAGTTTTGGTATAGTATGGTC
Organism: Schistocerca americana; assembly: GCF_021461395.2. Classification (NCBI taxonomy): domain Eukaryota; kingdom Metazoa; phylum Arthropoda; class Insecta; order Orthoptera; family Acrididae; genus Schistocerca; species Schistocerca americana. The sequence continues at coordinate 680,738,140 of NC_060120.1, read as the reverse complement.
CCATTATCAATATCTTACAACTAATTTACCATTAGGTATAAATGAAATAATAATAATAGTAAGAATTTGATAATGGCATTATTCCACCCCGAAAGATGCAAAATAAATCACAATTTCGGCAACTCTTTCCGATGTAGGGATGCAGTTGTTCTATGGCTTCACAACAGATTGTGTTGAAATATTTTTGAGAATTCTACATATTTCTGAACAATAGGTGGAGATACTGACGAAGAAACAATCTGAGAACGTGCATTTGAATCACAGTGCGGATGGTAATGAAACATGGGCTGAGGTAACAGTGGAAAAGAAAAGAATCAAATCGAAGTGTTTAAGATGTAGTGCAGTAGAAGGATGTTGAAAATTAAGTGGACTGATAAAATAAAGAATAAGGAGAATCAACGAAGAAACGAGCATATTGAAAACAATTAGAAGAAGGAAGGAGAGGATGGCAGACATATATTTAATATCAATAACTTCCGTGGTATTAGGAGTTGTGGAGGATAGAAACAATAGGGTAAGGCAGAAACTGGAATACACCGAACAAGTAACTGTGGAGATAGGGTCCAAGTGCTACCCTGAGAGGAGGAGGAGGATATTACTGTTTAACGTCCCGTCGACAACGAGGTCATTAGTGACGGAGCACAAGCTCGGATTAGGGAAGTACGGGGAAGGAAATAGGCCGTGCCATTTCGAAGACACTGTCGCGGCATTTTCCTGAAGCGATTTAGGGAAATCAAGGAAAACCTAAATCAGGATGGCCAGATGGGGGTTTGGACCGTCGTGCTTCCGAATGCGAGTCCAGTGTGCTAAACACTGCACCACCTCGCACGGTTCTACAGCGAGACGAAGAGGTTGGCATATGAGAGGAATCGGTGACGGGCGCATTTAACCGTGAAAAATTCTACTGACAAAAAACGGGCTTAAATTACTTTTAAAACATTTCTGGCGAACTGTTTGCAGTTTGTATTGATGGTGTTGGAGGCTCCTAGAGGCAATTCGCTGGAGAAGCTGCCCAGGGACTGGGTGTTTGCGTTGTCATCATTTCAGTATCACCATCATCATCATCTGTGGCAGTGGCTAGCGTGGACTGTGAAAAGAATGGACTGTGTAATAATTGGGGCTTTGTACGGGCGCCGATGTCCGCCCAGTTGAGTGCCCCACAAACCAAACCATCATCATCATCATCGCTGAAGACGCTATCGTGTATTAGAAGTGTACAGTGCTGGAAGACTGTAGCGATTAGTGGGAAGACTGAGCTGGAGAGAATCAAAGATTATTGAAGGGACTGGCAATTGACCAAGAACTGAAGTAACTATAACATTTTGCCCGTAAACGGTCGGAAAGCTACACTACTGTTCGATTACGCCAATGGTTGCCAACCTGGGGATGATTGCCAGTTGATGGATAACATGAAACTTTCTGAGGAGAAATAACAAACGAAGTTCAATTATGTTTCGGCCACGAAACTTATTCTTAGAAGACCGCTACTTTCAAAACTATTATCTAACGGTAGTGCTGATTAGCTACGTTATCAACAATTTAATTTTTTCAAGGAGAAGCGTAAAGCGTACACTATACGATGGAGGCTGAATATTGCGAAATGGACGTACCATTATATTCCTCAAGTAGTCCAATCGCTACACACGTATTTTGTACTATGCATCTATGACATTAAATGCTTAGATATATAATGGAAATGAATTTTCGAATTGTAGTTAGTTCTAGCAGTAGACGAGAAATTGCTTCATTATTTACTTGGAAGCGATAGAGCAAAAGATCGCTTCATTATTTAGTTCAGAAAAACACAATACCGCAATAACTATGCAATGGCTACTACTCTGTTGTGGGGCCTACACGGTATTATTACTACTATTAGTGGCAGCGGTCAGTGACAAAGCACTGGTATCCTGAAGTCTTCCAATTTTAGTGATATCAGAAGTAAGGAGTCAAAGGATTATGGCACGTGCGCAGCATATCGTACAGTGCCCTTTTGAGTAAAAGTGTAATTATAAAGAATCAATACATTCTGAATCATGACATATCAACACTCATATCTTAAGTCTCTGTCGGTCCATTATGGCTGGGGGGCATCGGCTGGTACGTATTTCTTGATTCAAAAAACTTCAACAGCCGTATGTTTTGGTTTACTTTATTTTATATCTCAAATGCTACTAGTTTCGGCAACACAATATTGCCATCTTCAAGCCCCTGCATAACAAAGGAGTATACATGTAGTGATATAAGGGTGTACAGTTTACGATTACAATTTACAGGTATTCATAATGAGTTACAATAGAACTTGTAATATGAGAGATCGGTTTGTCTGTTAATAGGGTGCAGTGAGGTCGCTATATGGGTTGTGAATACCTAGGTAGTGGTCACTGTTATTGCTGCCATCATTTCTTTGACGGAACATGTTCACCGATACGAGGTTTTCAAGGATTTTCACCGTGATAAAGACGGATCGCTTTGTGAGACATTACGTTTGGTAGCGACTCACTGTATTCAAGTGAGACAATCTGTTATAACTTTAGTACCGTTTCGGCTAGAATAACCCCTACTGATATTGGCACGTCAGGGTTTAGTCGTACGTAATTATTGGGGATTATTGTAATAAATTCATATTGTTATTTTGAGTACTTTTCTTTGGATGATAGATGAAAGTTTGCTTAACAATATTTGTATACCTCTACATTATGTAAGCCCTTACATGTTGCACCATTATTTCCGACATTATACAGTTCTTTTCCTGTGCGTTTTGTCACCTAAGATTCTTAGCATGAATGTAATTTTTCAACCTTGTTATTAAGCATTGATTGTACCTGAAGCTTGCTATCTAACTTTCTTATAACCTCGTAGATCTTGCTTCTGCAGCTCCTTGTATCCATTTTATAGCAGTCTGCTCCTATGATGGACAGCATTTAATAGTGATTATGTTTTGAGGTTATTGGTATCTTTTACGCTAGTTTTATACTTAGGAAAATGAAGTATTTTGTGTTCCCTTGGCCTTTTAGACCCAAACTGACAGTCCCCAATTCACTCGTGGGAATTTGATATGTCTTTACCACACCTGACGAGTATTATAGGACCCGGTTAGTTTATGAGCTTGTAGCTTGCTTCTTACTCCTCCATACAGTTTAGAGAGATTGCAATGATATTTTTACTATTGACGCGTTTTGGTATTCATAGCGATAGAAGATGGTACTACTTTTGGTATTCATAGAGATAGAAGATGCTACTACATTTTTGGACTTCAACTTCGAAAATATAGTGGTCTTCACGTACTCATTTACCTTTTATTCTTTTCCGTATGCACTTACCGTATCACTACAAAACTTGTTAGTCTTAGTATTTAGATTGTTTGGCATCTACAGATACATCGTGTTAAGAGTTCTTTATACTCCCAATTTGGATGAAGTAGTCGGCTGTGAACTTCATGGACTCGCCCTGTTTAAGTAGAATTTGAATTTCTTGTTTTTAGTTTGCTGTGGCAATGCTAACCTGTCCAGGGATATCAATGAAACCAATTATATCTTTTATTGCTAGTTACTGTGTAACTTAGGCCACCAGTTAGTTGTCAATATTCGTAGTGTTCACTATGAATGCAATTTTCTCTTAATATGTCGATTGCCATTGGGTTTTGTGTCAAGTTTATTTTCGACACTGTGAGAACTATTTGTCTAACCACCCATGATATTGACTAGGCTGTACATATGCAAACTATTGTAATTCTTACCTTATTATGTGAAATTTTCTTTAAATAAACGGTTGGGACTCACACACACTAGGCGATCCCTCATCTAAAATAATTTTATAGAATTTCATCATTTAAAAACAAAAATGAAGCGTTTTGTTTGTACGGGCTCTTGACTGTACGCTGTCTAGTGCTGATCTTTTTAACAATTTTACGTGCTACCTAGTATATCTGTCATGTAGAATAGTTTTATGAATAACAAATGTGTAAAGAAGTTTTAATCTATTGTGCTAGACATACAGAGAGATTAGGATTAACGCTATTGACATATATATACATATGTTTTAGTATATTTGTTCTGGATGTACACATAGACTTGATTTAACGATAATATTTCCATTATTTTTAAGTTTAAGCGCCATTATGAATACCTGTCAATTGTAAACGTGAACTGTACACCTTTATATCATTATATGTACCTCGTCTCCTACCTTCCAAACTTTACAGCAGCTCTCCTGCGAACCTGGCAGAAGTAAAGCTGTGAGTACCGGGCGTTAGTCGTGCTTCGGTAGCTCAGTTGGTAGAGCACTTGGCCGCGAAAGGCAAAGGTTCCGAGTTCGAGTCTCAGTCGGGCACACAGTTTTAATCTGCCAGGAAGTTTCATATCAGCGCACACTCCGCTGCAGAGTGAAAATCTCATTCTGGAATTCTGACGTTGCGGTTAATAATGGTAGCAAGACTAAAGAAAAATCAAGACATGTTCATAGGACTTGTCGACCTGGAAAAAGCGCTTGACAGTGTAAAATGGTGCAACATGTTCGAAATTCTGAGAAAGATAGGGGTAAGATACAGGGAGAGATGTGTCATATACAATATGTATAACAGCCAAGAGGGCATAATAAGAGTGGACGACCAAGAACGAAGTGCTTGTATTAAGAAGGGTGTAAGACAAGGATGTAGCCATTCGCCCCTGCTGTTCAATCTGTACATCGAGAATGCAATGATGAAAATAAAAGAGAAGTTCAGGAGTGGAATTAAAATTCAAGGTGAAAGGGTATCAATTATACGATTCGCTGATAACATTGCTATCCCGAGTGAAAGTGAAGAAGAATTAAATGATCTGCTGAAACTTAACATTAGGAGTGACAGACACGAAGTAGAACAAGTTAAGGAATTCTGCTACCTAGGCAGTAAAATAACGAATGACGGACCTCTGTCCGTACATCAAGAGCAGACTAGCCATGGTAAAAAGGCATTCCTGGCCAAGGGAAGTCTACTAATATCAAATATCAGCCTTAATTTTAGGAAGAAATTTTTGAGAATGTTCGTCTGGAGTACAGCATTGTATTACAGTGAAACATGGAATGTGGGAAAACCGGAACAGACTCGAAGTATTTGAGATGTGTTGATACAAACGAATGTTGAAAATTACGTGGACTGATAAGGTAAGGAACGAGGAGGTGCTGCGCAGAAGCGGGTAGGAAAAGAGTATAAGGGAAACACTGACAAGGAGAAGGGACAGGATGACAGGATATCTGTTAAGACACGAGGGAATTACTTCCATGGTACAAGAGGGAGCTGTAGAGAGAAAAAGCTGTAGAGGGAGACAGAGATTGTAATACATCCAGCAAATAATTGAGGGCGTAGGTTGCAAGTGCTACTGTGAGATGAAGAGGTTAGCACAGGAGAGGAATTCGTGGGGGGGGGGGGGGGGGAGGGGGCGCATCAAACCAGTCAAAGGACTGATGAGAAAAAAAAAACAGTATCTTTGGCTCTTCAGCTTGTTCTTGTGTTCGGTACTGACAACTGTAAACTGTGTAATGTGAAAGCATGTAGCTAAGGGAGAAAGATTAATTTACTGCTGAATTTTAAAATGAAAGCATAAGGAAAGTACCATAGCAGTTCGTCGATCATGAAAAGAAGTACAGACAGTTAGTAAATGGAAACAATTACAGTTTTTGTATAAAACACAATTGCTGTTTTATCTCAATCGAAAGAGCAGTCGCGAGAGTTGAGCGCTACCTGGGAAGACGGAAGGAAGGTAAAGGAAGAAAAGGACAAAGCCTGTAATTACTTTCGCCTCTTCGGGGTTCAACCACATAACTTTCTGCAAAAGCCTTTCTCCATTGAGAATATTACTCACAAAGAATGCCGATGCTGATCATTGTAGTCTACCTCAGACTTATAGAGGAAGGACTGACCTAGTTAAAAACAGGACTGTCATAATTTTGAAAAGTATAAGCGTAATGCGAACTGTCAATCACGTTGTGTTGTATGGTTAATTAAATGTTGGTCTTCGTTTCTGACGGACTGCAAGTTCACTGGACCACAATAAAGGAAACTGATATGATAAGTTAGCATTTCGTCCCACGTTCCACGACGTAAATTTTTTGTCTCCTTTAACGCAATAGCTGCAAATGAAAAGTTGATAACTAGAAACATTAAAATACAAGGATATACTCTGGCTTTAAAATAAATAGATTAGATAAACATTAAATGAATCCGGTTTATTCATGTTTAATGGGATAATAATCTATAGATGCTTACTTGATGGTAAAATGATCAAGAAAGATAATGCGAAACCATAAGACTTCTCCTCGCTGTTCGCAGAAAAAAGTGAAGGCTGCAACTTCCTTTGTTTGTAAGCCATCTTATTACAATAAATGAAATGTCACTATCTGGCCCTTAGGCCGTCTTTCTCACGACATACATTTTAAAATTTACTGATAGAAGATAGAAAAAAAGGAAAATTGGATATGGGTCTGATACAGCATTCATCCAAAGCGTCTAAGCTAACTATAGTGATATAGTAAATTGCAATGTTTTTAAGGTACTTGTATGTCGCCAATTCTTCCAGCCGTTATTGCCTGTAGATGAATCGGCATAACACCATTGCATCTTCTTTCAAACAGCTTATTGCCCCCACGAGGGTGAGTAGACCCCGTTCCAAACATATCTACCTCAGAAAAAAAGTTTGAGGAGGTAAGCGGGTCCTTTCGCTCCGAAAGCCGAGGCGCTAACCATTTTCTCTCCCCACCCGAAACCACCCACCCAGATCCCTCCCGTACTTCCGGCTGTAGGGACACTCTTTAATCTAATAATTTTATACAATGCTAAATTATTAAAGTAGTAGGGGGTCTTTCTCAGGGCACAGACTAATTTTACATATATAATTGTCTTGTAGACGAGATGGATAAAGGGAGGGAAGAGATCGAAAAAAATTATGAACATGGTACCGGTACTTCTGCAGTATGCAGTTTCGGACAGTACGCATTATGAAGATACACAGGAAACGATTTGAAACCATTTGGGACAAAAACATCATGAATGAAACGCTATCGAACCCCTTTGAAGGATCAATGTGTGGCAGGTAATGCGAAGCACTACTCTAAGCAACGAAATTTTTGCGAGACGACTATAAGAAGAAACTAAGAAACATAATTCTGTGTACCGAGTCATATAGACCGTCAGTTTTGTACTCCTTCATTCCGCTATTGGTCCTACTCTGCATGTGCACGAAGTATTATTAGTGTCTATGACAGATGGAAATTGTGTAGCCGAGGAAATCTCTGGCAAGTTCCGTCTACTGTAGTAAAGAGTTCATTTACCTGTTACATGGCCTGACTGCGGTTCCTGATAACCACTCCACAACGACAACAAAGTTTGAGACCTGAGGAAGTAATAACTGGAGAAGATAGAGAAGGAGATGGAAGAACGGGCCAGGGCTGCCCGTGGCTGTTAATTTCTGCTATAGAGGGACCGTTCTTTGTCCGACAGCAGCGCCACCCGAAGGAGCGTTTCAAAGTAAATGAACTGCCCTCGAAGAAAGAGTTCCCGTCCCCAGAGGCTATTGTGTTTCGAAGGTAACGGCGCAGGGAAGTTTCTGTGACTTTCTTGTTCCGCTGGAGTGGGCGGGTTACGCTTTAAGCCGCTCAGCGGCAAAGGAAGAACGCCGGCGGCCCGCAAAGCTTTTCCCAATGGTAGACGGAGAGCGTATTTTTCACTCTGAACTAAACCTGCTCCCAACTAATCCCCAGTCATGCTTTCGTCAAAACAAATTTTATCAACATCTGAGTTCAATGATATCACTTTTTCAGAATGAAGTTAAACTCCATTTTCTAGTAATAAAGTAGCTTGAAGACACTCGAAATTTCACAACATAAAAGACGTAAAATTAGAATATTATTTTATCCTGATTTGATATTGTGAACATAGCCATTAATGATAGCTGGTGAATGAGACAGCCAGCCGCAAATACTTCTTAAAACGTTTTATTTCAGTTCCACAACCGGTTTTAGACTACCATGTCTATCTTTAGATGACAAACGTTTTCAGTTACGTAGATGTTTTGAACAACAGCTTGTGCTGCATAAAAATATTTGAATATTTAGTGCCACTTCATAAGATATTTAATTAATAAAACATGATAAAGTGCTTGAATTTATTCAGATCTAATGTGAAATAATTGTATACACTTACATAAGAAGTGGTCCATCTGGTGTTTTATAGGTCGACGTGTACATGACGATTCAGCTGCCCCTATCTATGTGTTTTATGCAATCCACAACACCTTCAAGTACATTCACACGATTTTCACATTCTTTCCCACGCTGTGTGCGAACTATTAGTCGTAAGAAAATGAACAGAACTGTTTTGTAGGAAGTTAAATGTAGCGAATTTTGTAACTGGGATAAGTTTTCGCTAAAGGCCATAGTTTTCGAATTATTTGATGAAAACGCACAGAAGTGAACTTGAAACGCATTTTTTTAACAACTCGAAACCTGTGGCCTCCAGCTGAAGTGTATCCCAGTACAAAATTTTACTACATCAGGTTCCCTACAAAAATACCGTATTCATTTTTTTCGGCAAGACCAATAACTTCCGCATATCAAGCGAGAGAAAGGAAGTATATCAAGCGTGATTTTTGTAGGTGTTTCGTAAAATCCGTAGGTATGGGCAGCGTTATCAACTTGTATGTTGTTAAACAGTAAACAGCACACATACTGTGAATAAGAGTAAATTACTGTGGCATACGTCATCCTTAAGTCTTAACGTCAGTCTTGAACGTCAAACATGTGATATATTTGATGTTTTTGTACAGCGTAAAAATTTTCCATAAAGGAAAGAACAAAGGTATCATTCATTTCCTGTTCAGCAAAGATGTAAACAGAACAAACATGATGCGTAGGATATGCTCAATGCAACACGTTAATAACGGGAAAAATATTTGTACTCTAAGAGTGGACTTACTAAAAGACTATAGAACAAGATTTTTCAGTATTTTTCTTTTATGTGTGACTCAGCGGAAATTTTGATGACATATTTTAAAGTTAACTTATTGCATACTATAAATTAGATGTATATGTACACACATTTACGTATACAAAGATTTGATTATCATAACAGTTTATAAAGCTTTGAGGAAAATACGAGTGGGATGAGGGAAAGCATTTGCTCACTGTAATATTTTGTATTTATACGCTTATATAATGATAAAATAGACAGGTTTTATTTCTTTTGTGCAGGGTTGTTACTGTTGGGGATCAAAATTGTGTTTAATTTCTGTGAACAGCTGAAGGAAATTGGCAAGTTCCAACTCCTCATATTGGACATATTGGGGTTAGTTAAGGGATTGAATTTATATTTCTAGTTTCTCTAAGAGGTCGATTTTCTTGTCTTCGTTAGTGGTCTGTAATATCTTTAAGGTGCCATCAATTTTAGAAACAGTGTGTCCATATTGATTCATGTGGGTGACTATTTCCGATTTATTAAGATCTTTAGTCTAAAGGCTATGTGGAATCCGAATCACGTACAGTTTTTGGCGAATCTCCACATGACTGAGAGTTAATGGTTAAAAGACGAAGTGAAAAGAAAGTGACCCAACAGTACTCGATCCCACAAATTTTCGCTAATTAGCCAGAAGTTTTACCACTAGACCATCGCACCATAAGCAGAGTGTATCAGGCTTTCCGCTCTCTCAAGTAACTGCTCTGTCTCGAATTATGGGGCACTGGCGTCACTTTCACAACCAAACTTTAATTCATGATAATCCAAACAATTTGTACGAAGTATTTGTAAATTAAACTGAAAAGCCAAAGAAACTTGTACACCTGCCAAACATCGTGTAGGGCCCCCGCTCGCTCGCGGAAGCACTGCAATACGACGTGGCATGGACTCGACTAATGTCTCAAGTAGTGCTGGAGGGAATTGACACCATGAATCCTGCAAGGCTGTACATAAATCTGTAAGAGTACGAGGGGGTAGAGATCTCTTCTGAACAGCACGTTGCAAGGCATCCTAGGTATGCTCAATAATGTTCATGTCTGGGGAGTCTGGTGGCCAGCGGAAGTGATTAAACTCAGAAGAGTGTTCCTGGAGACACTCTCTAGCAAATCTGGACGTTTGGGATTTCGTATTGTCCTGCTGGAATTTCTGAAGTCCATTACAATGCACAATGGACATGAATGGATGCAGGTGATCAGACAGGATGTTTACGTGTATGTCACCTGCCAGAGTCGTATCTAAACGTATCTGGGGTCCCACATCACTCCAACTGCTTACGTTCCACACCATTACGGAGCCTCCACCAGCTTGGACAGTGCCATACTGACATGTAGGATCCATACATTCATGAGGTTGTCTTCACTGCCATACACGTCCATCCGCTAGATACAATTTGAAACGAGACTCGACCGACAAGACAACATGTGTGTAGTCATTAATAGTCCAATGTCGATGTTTACGAGACCAGGCGAGGCGTAAGGGTTCGTGTGGTGCAATTATCTAAGGCACACTAGTGGGCCTTCGGCTCCGAAAGCCCATACGGATGATGTTTCGTTGAATGGCTCGCACGCTGACACTTATTGATGGCCCAGCATTTAAATATCCAGAAATTTGCAGAAGAGTTGCACTTCTGTCACTTTGACAGTAGTCGCTGGTCCCGTTCCTGTAGGTTCTTTTCCCGGCAGCAGCGATGTCGGAGATTTGATGTTTTAGCAGATTTCTGATACTCATTGTACACTCGTGAAACGGTTGTACAGGAAAATCGCCACCTCACCGCTACCTCGGAGATGCTGTGTTCCATCGCTCATGCACCGACTATAGCACCACGTTCTGCTCTCTCATGGTTTCCAAATGTTTGCGAAGAATTAAGGCGTTTTCTGAGAGTTTAAGTATGGAGTGCAATGCTGTGTGGAATTCTTTTCTCTTCTTTCGATCCTCTATACACTGTCACATACTCTGCCGGAAAAAAAAATATTTATACGCCATGTTAGAGGGTTCCACGTCACTCAAAATTAATTGCTGCAAAAGTGCATATGGAATACATGAAATGATTAAGTTTACAGATCAATAGCACAAGCGGTTCGGAAGTACCAGTATCAACCCAAGCTGAAACACACGCAGTGGTACGTCTTGTAGCCTCCAAGGGCGGCAATGCACGTGGTGACTCTGGCGTCTACCAAATCGTACAGATGGACAGTAATATCCTGGGCTACTTTGTCACACCTGCTCGATCTTTTCAAGTAGTTCTGTAAGAGTTGTTGGTTGACGAGTTGCACGAGTCACTCCTCATCCCATCATATTCAACACGTGCTCGATTGGAGATCGTGCTGACCAGGGAAAATGCTGCATGTCTTGAAGAGCAGCGTGTAGGTAAGCATTATCCTGTTGAAAAAACACATCGCCTTCCTGTTGCGAGAGCGTCAAAAGAACGTGTCTAACAACATTCTGCACGTAGCGAATGCTGGTTAGCGTCCCCTCCAGAAACACCAAAGACGAACGAGAGCTCTAGCTCATCGCACCACAAACCATAAGGCACGGGATAGGGCCAGCGCTGGACGAGTGCGCTCTACTAGAGAGAGCTCGCCAAGTCTACAACGTACCCGCAAACGACCATCACTTGCGTGCAGGCAGAAACTGCTTTTACTGCTGAACACCATCACATAGGGCGCCATTCTAGTTTGCAAGTGATCCCCTGACGGCATCAGTCGAACTATCCACGTCGATGCTGTGGCATGAGTGGAAGACAGGTTCGAGCTGTGCTTTCCCATAGTCTCACCGTTAATATCTGGTTCGCAACAGTTCGTGTTGATGAGTCTGGTTCACAAGCCCTCTTATCTGGGCTGTGGTAGCCGCACGATCTGCCACTGCTGCCCTGAGCTTCGGACAAAATGGTTCAAAAGGCTCTGAGCACTATGGGACGTAACTTCTGAGGTCATCAGTCTCCTAGAACTTAGAACTACTTAAACCTAACTAACCTAAGGACATCACACACATCCATGCCCGAGGCAGGATTCGAACCTGGGACCGTAGCGGTCGCGCGGTTCCAGACTGTAGCGCCTAGAAGCTTGGGACATACTGGCGTGTGTATGTGCTGTGTGTACGTCCAGAACCTCATCTACAGATGTGACAATGTTCACGTGACCATTGATGCCATCATCGTTGCACACCCGACGCAGTACATCCAACCTGTGTGGCAATTCTCCCGCTACTCGGAAGGTCACAATCTGACCCCATCCAAACTCACTCTCTTGGCTGTGGGAAGCACGAGTACGTCCCCATGGCATGGTTACCTGCTTGCTTCACATGTTTGCACCCCACTGAGCCTTCTGGCTGTAAGCATTGCTTTTTTTTCCTTTAAACGTTAGACGCATGGCGCTCTTGCAGCCACGCCACTACGCTATCTGTTGGCAGACGACGTTGAAACCATTATCAATACATCTGCTACCACCCAGGTGGCATATGTCCTCATTGGGTCAAAATCCAAGCGTCTCTCCAGGTGTACTAATTTTTTTTCCCGACAATGTAGATTTGAAACCTCAGAATATTCCTATGGCGTTTGTGTCAATCAATGTTTCAGTTTCAACCTTCAACCTTCGCAATTTTTACTGAGTCATTAGCCTTAGAAAAACGATAGATTTGTAACAGTCATCCTCCAGATCAGAAGGTCAGTGGCGTCGAGATTGGGAAGAAGAGGCCGTGAAGTTACAAGTGTCGTAGGCCTTGCTCTGAGTGATGGGGTGTATTCCAGTCTAATGACCGAAGGCATCAGTGAAACACCGGTATCGGTAATAACATTAATACGATTTCTACAACGAATATTTTCTTCTCTGGCGTGCAGGAAACGGTCTACGCTGCTGGCTCGGACATCGCCTAGGAATGCTAGACACAGCACCCCTGCAGTTCACGTAGCTTGCGTCAGATCACACACACTGCGTGTCACCATGGAGCCTCGGATTTCAGTAGCGGGATCCAGCGAGGCGGCCCGCAGACTTCTATGTTTACGAATGGTCTTTCGAAGATGGACACGCACTTCGACATATACCCAAAGCATCTTTCGGACGGTGACAAACTATTTTACATTTTTGGCATGCTCAGCTGATGCAAGGCACGGTGTTTGAAAAAATTCTGCTAACAGCTGGTAAAACTGTTGTTTATTGAAAGACAACTGGTTTAGCAACCTAAAGCAGCATCATCAGGTGCAACAACGTTAAAACGTCATAGACAAACCTATCGCTCCTAGTCAAAATTTACTATTCAGTGAATGCTGTCAATACAATGGCGAACGGAAGAAATTCACTAAACAATAAATCTTGACAAGGAGATATGGGTTTGTCTATGACGTTTTATCGATATTGCACCTGATGACTCCGCTTTAAGCTGCGAAACCAGATGTGTTTCAGTAAACAACAGTTTTACCAGCTGTTAGCGGATTTCTGCCTAACATGGTCCCGGATAGAGGTTGTTGTGAAGGCAGAAGCTCAGGGTACCAAGAACACATGCTGCATACAGCCAGGGAGACGGTACCTACAGCCTGGGAGGTGGCATTGAGGTTTCCACCCTGCAATAATAAGACACATAAGATATCTGCTGACAGTCAGTGTGTTTCGTCAATATCAGAGGGAGGGCCAGTAGGTGCGTATCTTACGTCAGTTATGGCTGTAGCCAATTCTCGGAGGTAGAATTGAGGGGTGAAGTCGAACCGCAGCTGGCAGTTCCAAAGTCTTCAAATAGGCAGCAAGCAGCACATCACGGTCCGCCAGTAGAGTTGACCTTTAACTGGCGAGATTGTCTTTCCGTCAGGATCGGTGATGCAGACAGAATGACTGGACACAGAGGACGACATGTCTGAAACAGGGATATTTAAAACCAGGCATCACGTCACTGTAGCAGGTTGGACGGTCGTTTGCCCTCTTTTCACGAGAGGTGTCAGCGGTCTTGTCCTCTGACACAGACGGTTTTCCCTCCCTCTGAATTTATCACCATTGCTAAGGAACGCCTTGGAGTTGCACGGCATGTTGCGCGCCGTTACTCCGTATTGTGGAGTTTGCAGAACGACGCTCTGGGAGCTGTCGTGCTACACCGTTTGAGCGCCTTTGTCTGCGCGCTGCATGGCACTGAGTTACGAACGTTGCCCTACCTTCACAATACTGGCACTCTTCCCACGTTCTAAATTATGATTGTGAAAGACGGTCTGCAGGCGGACTTGGTTTTTTATTTTTTGTGTCGAGCAGTAGCTCCGGCAATTTATAAGTGCACCCAGGCTACGCAACAGCCTGGTGAATAAAATGGATTATCAGCGATTCAGCATATTGCCTCTTAATAATGTCGCTGAATAACACGATTAGCGCTGCTCTCGGTGAGACGGAGAACCTCGTTGCTTGTGACTTTGTACTACGGAATCTGGGTCCAAACGGATTAGTGGCTTGTGTATACATCTCTCAGCTAATGTTAATATCGTAAGAAGGTGAACAGCTAATTCGTCTACAAGTAACAGAATATTAATTAACGTGGAATATCTTGTGGATAAATGCGTAATTTGGCTGTCATTTCCCTTAAAACGACTGGTGACGACGAAATCAAATTAGCGATTCAAAATGCACTGTCAAACCCAATTCAAATTCAAACAGACCATAAGAACAAAAACGGAAGAGATAACGATGTAAGTAGTTGTGTAGTGTATAACTTTGTTCATTAGTTGTGGAGAAGAATTACAGCAGAGGTAATTCTTAAACAATATTTTACTCGACGGAATCAAGTCTCTCAAGTGGAATTTCTCTCCAACCTTCGTAATTTACATGTCAACAACGTTTAAATGAGCAACGGGTTTCTTGATCGAGTTAAGGGACTATTGCTACCCATTTTAAATGAAGGCGGCTTGGTCTACAACTATAACTCTTATCAAATTCCTTTACTGACTGAATTACGAAGTAAGTCTTGTAACTTAAGTACAGGCACATAGTGCAAGCCACTTTCGTCATTCCATTGAGAGGCGCATCCCTTGAGAAACCGCTATTCCACGCTCACTGACTGAGCACTGCAGGTAAAAAGTGACGTAGTCACGTCCCATCTACACTCCTGGAAATGGAAAAAAGAACACATTGACACCGGTGTGTCAGACCCACCATACTTGCTCCGGACACTGCGAGAGGGCTGTACAAGCAATGATCACACGCACGGCACAGCGGACACACCAGGAACCGCGGTGTTGGCCGTCGAATGGCGCTAGCTGCGCAGCATTTGTGCACCGCCGCTGTCAGTGTCAGCCAGTTTGCCGTGGCATACGGAGCTCCATCGCAGTCTTTAACACTGGTAGCATGCCGCGACAGCGTGGACGTGAACCGTATGTGCAGTTGACGGACTTTGAGCGAGGGCGTATAGTGGGCATGCGGGAGGCCGGGTGGACGTACCGCCGAATTGCTCAACACGTGGGGCGTGAGGTCTCCACAGTACATCGATGTTGTCGCCAGTGGTCGGCGGAAGGTGCACGTGCCCGTCGACCTGGGACCGGACCGCAGCGACGCACGGATGCACGCCAAGACCGTAGGATCCTACGCAGTGCCGTAGGGGACCGCACCGCCACTTCCCAGCAAATTAGGGACACTGTTGCTCCTGGGGTATCGGCGAGGACCATTCGCAACCGTCTCCATGAAGCTGGGCTACGGTCCCACACACCGTTAGGCCGTCTTCCGCTCAAGCCCCAACATCGTGCAGCCCGCCTCCAGTGGTGTAGCGACAGGCGTGAATGGAGGGACGAATGGAGACGTGTCGTCTTCAGCCATGAGAGTCGCTTCTGCCTTGGTGCCAATGATGGTCGTATGCGTGTTTGGCGCCGTGCAGGTGAGCGCCACAATCAGGACTGCATACGACCGAGGCACACAGGGCCAACACCCGGCATCATGGTGTGGGGAGCGATCTCCTACACTGGCCGTACACCACTGGTGATCGTCGAGGGGACACTGAATAGTGCACGGTACATCCAAACCGTCATCGAACCCATCGTTCTACCATTCCTAGACCGGCAAGGGAACTTGCTGTTCCAACAGGACAATGCACGTCCGCATGTATCCCGTGCCACCCAACGTGCTCTAGAAGGTGTAAGTCAACTACCCTGGCCACCAAGATCTCCGGATCCGTCCCACATTGAGCATGTTTGGGACTGGATGAAGCGTCGTCTCACGCGGTCTGCACGTCCAGCACGAACGCTGGTCCAACTGAGGCGCCAGGTGGAAATGGCATGGCAAGCCGTTCCACAGGACTACATCCAGCATCTCTACGATCGTCTCCATGGGAGAATAGCAGCCTGCATTGCTGCGAAAGGTGGATATACACTGTACTAGTGCCGACATTGTGCATGCTCTGTTGCCTGTGTCTATGTGCCTGTGGTTCTGTCAGTGTGATCATGTGATGTATCTGACCCCAGGAATGTGTCAATAAAGTTTCCCCTTCCTGGGACAATGAATTCACGGTGTTCTTATTTCAATTTCCAGGAGTGTATAAGCAAACAGCATCAAACGCCGTATATAGAGCTCCTTAAACTCCAAGCAATGCTTAGTTCTGTTAAGTTAGGGAGTTCGAGAGATCCAGCGACAGCCGCCTCTGATGGACGAACCTGCAGCAGATACTATGTAATTGAGCAGTCAGAATTAGTTAACTTTGTGCACTAAGAAGGACATGCGAAAGCTTGCCTGTATACACCTGTGGGATAACGTTATTGGTTCCATCCTACATTTACCTACGACCGAACGTCACATTGTGAAGAGTACTTCAGCCTAAGAGTTTGATTAGAGTGACGGAATCTACCACATCTATAGTTCGTAGTCTGTAATGCCACACACAACTATGTACACCCGAGTCTTAATCCAGGTAAAGGCCCGGGTGGCCACTTCTTCCAGCAATTCATTGTAAGCCTCATCTATGTTTTACGTTTTCTGAGGTTATAAATTGTCTGTGCTCTTCTGCACGTCCCTTGCTAACAAGTGTAAGGGCAATAAAAAGCTCAGCTGTAAACCAAGCCAGAGTCTCATTTGCTCTATCATCACCACATCTACCTCCTTAGCGTAATATCCGAGTTATTCTGTACTGTCTCTAACCACAGCGACAAGAAAAATCTCGGCTTGACCCTGTGGCTGTTTTACTTTGTACACAGCTCCCGCGTACCAAAAAACGGATGACCAGAAATCCCGCTTCACCTCTGATGTGATTGTGAGCTTCTAAAATAAGTAAGTCGCGACCCACATAGGGTTACGACATATAAAACTGGCATCAGATGTGAGGTCCAGGCTTCGACTCCTGGCTCAATACCCTTATTAAGAAGTAAGGTGGCTTATAGCACTGAAAATAGCATTCTCTCCTAGGAGAAATAGCCAGCCTCGTCTTTAGGCGAACCGGGTTTAGCTTTCGAGGTAGATCAGGTGCTTGCACTGGCAGAGCAGTCCTTCTTAGTATACAGCAAATGAGAAGCAAGAAGAGGACGTCGAGAAGAAGTCACCGTCCCTTGTCGAAGAATTATGAGGCCACAGAGAACAGCCTCATAAGAAAGGACGCCGTCGCAGCAGTTACAACAATAGAGATCGAGGACCGACACTTGAATCAGTGGTAATTCTGTGGTGGCCGCACCGACTTCCAAACTCACGAGGTGTCAACTCAGCACCGCCACCTTTTCGAGAAACGGGGTGAGCGGATCACAACTTAGTTCTGAAACGAGGTCTACACCTGCAGAAAAGGGTGAAAAATATCCCGTGATACCTAAGAGCTGAGCTTTCTTCTGAAATTCAAGCAGGGTCAGTATGAGATAAATAGGAGACACAGAGGTATTACACACGAACAGTACGAATGTGTGGCTCGCGTGGTGGACCGCTTCGGCTGTGATGCTGAAGCGAGTGTCAGTGCCAGAAAAAACCAGCAGGATAGTGTGAGCCATGACGAGGAATATGATTACAGGGAAGGCTGTGTTGTCGGGGGCAGGCGAGAGTAAAACAGGAATCTTCTTCAACAGTCTCGCCGGGAGGAAATGCAAGGATTTGGTTTCAAACACTCTCTCTCGGTGACAATGTTTGAAGTATTCAGAAACTCTCTCGTCAGGATCCACCCCAAAGCCTGGCTGGAACGGTTTCGGTTTTCTCTTCCTCTTGCTTCTCCGAGAGCACAGAACACTGAATACATGTGTAGTTACGTTAAAAATGAAGCAGCCGTACGAATGAGGCCAGCAACGCTAAGCTATAGTTCATTAAGAGACTTACAACCCTGGTTTTCGTGATCACATGATCCAGGGGTAGCGTATCTGATTATTAATCAAAACGTCCTCGGTCCTCGGTTCAAACCCCGCCACTGCTTAATAAATATAAATGATCAGCAATGGGGGCCGAATATTTTCTGCACAAACAATCGCCCTCGTTCTGCTTTCTCCCTTGCCAAAAACGGTGGACGAGCTGACAGTATTTCACGACACTATCTTGCTTTTGGGGTGGGACACTGCCCCTAAAGGCGGAAGAATCGTCAATGATCAACGGCATGAGGTTACAGAGGGCAACACAAACCACTGCATTAGAGACACATAATGTATAACCATAGAACATGCAGCCTGTAATCAGTTAGCAAAAGATTCCACACTAGTCTTCTATTCAAATCTCCGAGAGGGGACTGCCATGTTGAAGGTGACCACGAGAAAAATATTGAATAGCCAACGAGAAGACTGAGTTCTACGAGTTGAGGGGTGGAATCTGAAAAGTTGAACGTGGCAGAGAAGATAGAAAACTGAAAAGGGAAATAAGGCTCAATCTACAGTGAAGTGCAACGGAAAGAAGGCAAGCATTTCTGGTCAAAAGAGTATAGGTAAATATCAGCAACAGCAGAAAATGCTATAACAGTAGTAGATTTGGTTATGAATAGGAAGGTGGGGCACAGAGTGAGCTCCTGTCATCAGTACGGTGATAGGGTTCATGCCTTCATAATCGACAGAAAACCAACACCGGCAACAGTACTTCAGGGATACATGCCGCCGTCGTAAACCGAAGATGAAGAGACAGAGAAAACATATGAGGATAATGAAAGGGTAATTGATTACGTAAAGGGAGATAAAAGTTTAATAGTCATAGGGGATGTGGTTGTAGGAGTGGGAGTAGAAGAAAGGGTTATGAGTGAATATGGACTTGCTAGCAGGAACGAGAGAGGATCAAATGTATACATTCAATATCAGGTAGTAATAGCGAATATTCTGTCCAAGAATCACAAGTGGAGGAGGTATACTTGGAAAAGGCCGGAAGGTACTGAAAATTTTGGTTAGATTACATCATGGTCAGGGACAGATTCCAAAACCAGATACTGGATTGTAAGGTGTACTGAGGAGCAGCTATAGACTCGGATCACAATTTGATAGTGATGAAGAGTAGGTTGAATTTTAAGAGTAGTAAGGAGGAAATACTAAGGAATGAAGAAACACGCTTAAAGTTCTTTCAGCTATATAAACTGCGATAAGGAATAGCTCTGTAGAGAGTTAAGTTGAAGTGGAATAGACATATCTAAAAACGGAATTCACAGAAGTTGGAAAGAAAATCGTAGGTACAAAGAGGAAGTATGGATAACGGAAGAAATAATTGATTTCATCGATGAAAGGAGGAAGTACAAAAAAGTTCAAGGAAATTCAGGAACACAGAAATACAAGTCACTTCGAAATGCTTAGTTTATGTTAGAAAGTTCCGTTCTTTAGTGTGAATGCTAGAGTAATGGTTCTTCGTGTGCGTGTAATTCTTTTTCTTGCTGTAGGCTAGTTCAATATTTATTAGCAATTTCTCTGTGTCCTGTATTCGTGTACTTTGTCCCACTTGTCCGCGCGCTATTATTTCGTTCAATGAGCATTCAGCTCCACTTCTTCGTGTTTCCAATCGTAGTCTTTCGTTACATTGAATTCTGTGTAAACTGATTTTCTGTTTGATGTTAATTATTAGTTACTTTCATAAACCCTTCAACTGACTTATTTTTTCACGGGAGATCTACAAGGGTATGGCACTTAATAAAAGATCTTAACTCATTTCTTAAAAGCTGAATTTGATTCCAGTGTGGCCAAGAAGTGATTTAATACAATTTTAAAGATGTCACCTACGTGCATTATTCATTCAGTTATTTAATTATAAGACGTTAATAGCCGCAGAAGTTCTGGCACAGCTTCGGCTTCTGATGCTTCTTGTTGTGGTGGACCGCCATCGACGATGTGGGTATTTGAACCAAATGACGTCATAGACTCGAGCTGCCAAATTATAGCGTTCAACGCTCCCTAAATCTAACACATTATTATATTAACTTCTGATACACAAAAAGATCGCAACAAGTCATACTCATGCATTGTAGGTTGAACGTTCAGGGAAGTAAATGGGAGTGGTTGCATTAATTCCTGTGGATTCGAACTGTAAATTTTGCGTATGCCTTAAGTACTTTGTCAAAGCTTTTGAGAAAATTGTTGTGCCTGTTTCACTATAGTCGCTGGGTAGATATTACTCAACTTTCCTTCAGTGGATACAGATCTCTAGTTCTTCATAAAGAGACATCCTGTGTCCTTTGTTTAGTGTGTTTAGTATCTTATCGTTGCTTTCTAAAAAGTACATTGCCAAGTGGATGTCTTGTATCGTTTGCGTGGGAGACGATTGCAGATTTCTGTGGTCTGTTGTATCGGAAGGTGTTTCTATGCTCTTTGAACCTAGGGTGGAAGTTATGGCATAATTTTATCTACGTACTGAACTGGGTATCTGCTACATATGATTATGTATATATCAGGGTACGAATATTTACCTTGGCTGCCTTTCATCTAATGAGGTGGACTTTGTCAAATTTTATTGTTTTTTTTCCGAATGGAATTCTTATTTTGCGTCGCTTGAAGGTACAGGTAGTTTTGCGAGATATTACCGATGAAGAGGATGCATGTTGTTAGCGTATTTTTCCTGTTTCCTGATGGTTATTTTGTTCATTTTTCTTTTTATTTCGTTAACTTGATTCTCTATAAGTGTGGGTTTATACCCATTAGCTGCAGATACATTTTTTTATTTCGTTATGGAGGTTCTCATCACTTAGTGGGATTTTATAGCTCTATGATTCAATGATCGGTAAGCTGCTAGATATGCATGATGGGGTGGCAGGGAAAATGCTACAACCCATTCATACTTTTAAAAATACAAGAAAAGATGTTTATGTATACATAATTACTTAATATAATAACAAAATTGTGGATATGCCCATTTCTGGTGCAACACATTAAAAATAAAAACATATTTTTGTAGATAACCATTTAATCTTTTATGTTTACGTCCAGTGTAAACAAGCATATCTGTGACATGTAAAATTTCTATGATGTGACAGTGTAAAAATAGCCTACAGTGGAGAGGATACGCTGCAGTTGGTATAAGTGACGTGCACTTAAGTGATATTTATGAAATGAGTGGAGCCCTGAGCCATATCCAGATGGCTAAAAGAGTCACACACAAATGGAAATGATATTTGACATTAAATAAAAGTAAAAGATTGGGTCGCCACCAACTCTAGCCACATGAAAAACACGTGGTCAACTGGGTTGCAAAATTAATTAACATAGTCATAAGAAAAAAATTCATAAAAAACAACCATTGTAATGTCACTCATAAAAAAGGAATGCAATTATTAATATGATATAGGGATTGTTCACATGAATCAAATGTTAAAATAAAGCAAAGAATGTGTGGACATCGTGAATAAGAGCAGCTTGCAGCAACGTTCCTAAAAACAAGATCTGTCCTAAGGAATTTGTTTTAAATAAAAAGGTAACACTAATTATTGGACCTGTGCGCATGGACACACTTTGGGTGGGCTAACAAGGAAACTACCAGGTAAATGGCGTGGGTAAGAGAGACGTAATATCGGTACACTGGGTAAGGCTTGAAACACAACTATATTTCTTAAGACATTGATATAAGACATCTATATAACTGCAGTTGCCTGGTAACTACGTACGATTGCTTGTGGAGCGCTATACGATTCACAACAGAATCTCTCAATTTAGGTTCGCGGTCGTAATTAATACTCGCCATCAGACCCACATTCACTCAAAGAACAGCAAGGACGGCCCCAACAACAACATCAACAAAACTAGGAAATTTGTTCCGATGTGTTGAGAAAGATTAAATATGAACATCACGGTTGCGTTTAATGTTGAACCTCTGTTTGGAGAAACAGTCGCAACAAGGGCCACACATACACGCTTACACGCTTAACATGAAATAACAAACCCCAAATGCAACTGTATATTCTGGGCACGATATATGTAATATTCCAGAATCAGAGCAATAAGTAAGCTTGAAGACAGAGGTATAGGGACACAGGAAAGCTAGGCTCACAGTTAACTCGTGTGCCCACGTGGTTCGCGGAGACACAGTTTTTACATACCGTGGCTAAATTTTAGCAACATTAAACAACGCAGCCGCGAACAATTAACATTTTACAGAGCACACATTTGAACAGATAATGGGTAATGGCAGATGGCCAACAAACTCTAATATTAACACACGTGGATGGTTTCCAACGGACATATAGTAATGAAACAAAGAAAATTCACAAAGAGGAAAAAATTATCAAGATTCGGAAAAAATTAGAGTGTATACACACGCAGTCGCGGGCACACAAGCATTCACACTGAACCGAGGACGCACTTCCTACGTGAGATCGCTTCAACATAAGCAACACCTTCGTGCTACGTTCTTCTTACGGACCAAAGTCTGCATTAGGAATCAAACTGAAAGTCTGGAAGGGCCTTGCATTCGTTGCTGCGACCCATAAAAACAATCTTTATAAGACAAAACGCGATGCCAAAATCTGAAAGCTCCCCTCTCGCTATGATACAACGTGCCACGCGGTTAAATCAACTCACCCTTCTTCGAAGAGACCTCGGTTGCAGACCCTCGGAGAGCTGGAAGCAGACTGCCCATCTCACACTAAAACTTCTCCCACACTATCCCGTGGCTAGGAAAGCCCAGAGATGAGGCTTCCACCACCAATCTAACACCGGTAGCTTTCACACAAGGGGAACAAACCTCTTTGCCTACCTGAAAACTGCAAGGGTTGGCCATTCTGTAAGACTACCTCTGATTCTTTGCAGCGGACTAAACCACCATACAGCAAAATGAAACACACCCACATTCATTTACTCATGCATGCTAGAGAGTTTTGGAACAGGAGAACAAGTTCTAATCAATTTATGGAATCATAATCGTGATTTGGGTTACATATAGAAACATGGAAGACTTAAAATCGCATTACAGACGCATTTGCAAGTCTGAAAAGAACCATATGATGCTTGCAGATCGAAGAAAGAAACAGGCTGTGGCTAGATTGAATCATAGCTCAGTCTTCTCTGGTACAAAGTTTAGCAACGAAAACAACCGAAGTGTTCGGTAGGATGCAAAGTACACCGAAAAGCAACTAAAATGATAACTAAAGGAGACCATAGCAAACAGACTTTTCGTGACTCTATCACCCCTGTAAGTACTATTCATTTTCTTAACCCCAAAAGTGCCTCTTCTAAACAAGCAATTCTTACCATTAGCAAAAGGTGCAACATAACCTACACTGCCCTTGGTCAGATACTGAGAAAAGGCGATTGCACTCTTCACCGACACCAGCTACGTACATAAAGATAATGGGGTGCGTCGTCGAAACGCCTGATGGCAAAGTAGATGACTGACGCAGAAAATTGTTTTATTTGTACTCAACAATGAACTGTTTTGTTTTCTTCGTTGCAGTCGTTTTTAATAGAATATACGAAAGTTGTATTTACGCCTTATGAGCTTATGATTAGACTACTGCTATGGAATGCTCCACTTCCGAAAGTTTGTAATTCTTCGCATTGGCAGATTAAAACTACGCGAAATACTGTCACTGAAGCTACTATCCGCACAGATCCTGCAGCTGGAAAGGTCTCTCTCATACCCCATATACCACTGATCCCAGTCGATTATCCATTCATTTTAAGTAACTTCAATTCCCAATTGACATTTCGTTTGCAATAACGGTAAACAAGGCTCACGGTGAAATAAAGGGAGGAACAGCAGGTGGACAGAGAAGGGAGAGTGAGAAAAAATCGATATAGAGAGAAGGTAAAGGAAGATAGAGTGAAAGAAGGGGAGGAGGAGATGGAATGAGAGAGGGGGAATATGTGGTGGACAGGGAGAGGGGGGTGGTGGAGAAGAACAGTGAGAGTGGGGAGGAGACGATCGACAGGGAGACGGGAAAGAAGGAGATGAGGACCTGTATCCAGTCCCAATGTATATTTAGCAATTGTGAAGCACAGTTTGCTTTGCTAGTAGGATATAAAACATACAGAAAAATCATGGAGATAACGTAAAACTTCCTCATACGAATATGTCTCTCGTTGTAGGCCTCCTCAGGAAGTCTATCATGCTATTAGTGTAAATTAACGTAAATTATGAATTGTTCTCGTAAAGCTATTCATAGAGCAAGTTTATTTTCTACCATAATGCTACAGCGATTGTGTTCCGAAACGCCTAGTGCGACAACATGGTCGACTGTTCAAAAATGTAAGGTTAGAACAGGCGTCCAGCCACCAAGGAATAGTTTGCTTTCTGATCACAGCCAACGGATTCTTAGCGAAAAGATAACGACAGGTATCACGCCCTAGAAAGATTTCACATCTGACGCATAAGGATGCATTGTACATAAGACAGGCTAAAATAACTTAATTTACTAAACATACAATAGAGGTACCTAGTTCGAGTTGTCAAACGTGCAGATTCACATATAAAGTGAGATAAAGGTCGGGTTATCATAAGGGTATAGCAAATCACACCAATTAACTTCCAAGCTGATTAACATGCTTTCGTACTTTTGATTTTTTTGTTTCGCGATTGTGTATATAGTTCGAAATTATCTTAAAACAGAAATATGAATATATTGCAAGTAAATACAAGGCGAAATAAAGGTTATTGCAAACAGTTTGTTACCCACGTCCTTTCTTAGCTACAGTAATTGTTTTGCATTCCATCAGCATACTAAAATATTAACGGGACTCCACTTGCATCTCCTTTCCGGACTGGCTTTTGGCTTCTGGCAGTTCAGACTTGACGCTACCTCGTTTAGGGATGAAATGGTTACAAAATACATTGCTGCCATATTTTCCACCGGTCGATCCTCCTCGTCTCTCTCTCGGAACAACCTCGATGAGAATGCGTTTCCTATGTCACGAATGGCTGACTGCGTCAAAGAGTTGTATGCTTCCATCACCGGCAATGAAGGCTGACAGCTCTTCCGTCACTCAGCACAAGCCAGCCGTCAAAAATGTGTTCCCACTGGTGCCCTAGAAAAAGAAAAACCACATTCGCTCTCTACGCAACATCGATTCGACGTAATGAAATGTCAGACGGTGTTGGGGAAGCGTAATTTCAGTGAGGGAAGGAAATTCGTATCATTATACTGGAAGAGGCTATAAATATGAATTCGGAGAAGAAACTCAGTTACATCCAAAATTTTTTTAAGCGTGTAAATGCTATATCGCTTGTGTGGGTGGTACCAAGTACGACTGAAATTGGAAATTACTTCCACTGAAGCAGTATTTGACAATAATAAGAAAATCCGCATAATAAAGACAAATATGTTTCCAAGTCGAGAAGAAACGGCTGTAAAAGCATAGGGAAACTGAAATATACGGTTAACTTTTAACCCTTTGTGACCCAAAAATACAAAAAATGACAAATTTTAAAATTCTTCACAGAATTGTCCTTCTTCATCATAGAAAGCAGCAGTCAAAAGAATAAACTAGCCAAACATAAGGACTCTGTAAGGTGGTGAATTCAACTGCCGAAAATAATTTTAAAATTATTCACAAAATTAGCATTTATTATCATAGTAAGCAAGGAATACAAGAAGAAATTGGCAAGAAAGTAAACATTCAGTTGTTTTGACGCTTTGGTTTCACTTTGGAATCACCAGGACGTACGGTTTTCAACCACCTATCATTGCAAGAGATTATTGGAAATCAGTTTCACATTTTTCCTAGACTGAGTCCCACAGCTTCAAACTTAAAAAATTTCTAAATCGTAAAAAGAATTATAATCACAAACACAAAGAAAATGGACCTGAAATTAAATAAATTTATGTATAAAATACGTACTGCTGCAGTGGTTTCTGTTGAAACCGCTCATAACAGCAGAGGCGTAAACTAAAATTACTTTACAGTAACTTTAAATATATCTACTTTAAATCTCAATGATCGCATGGTGGATTACCGTTCGTGATTGCTTACAAATTTTCGGCGCACATAAGGTGGAAAACAGCTGGGTCTATGTCACTGTCAGCTGTTATAAACCTCGTTTCAT
Organism: Schistocerca americana; assembly: GCF_021461395.2. NCBI lineage: Eukaryota > Metazoa > Arthropoda > Insecta > Orthoptera > Acrididae > Schistocerca > Schistocerca americana. The sequence continues at coordinate 680,711,818 of NC_060120.1, read as the reverse complement.
CTTTACAGCCTGTACTGTATGTCTACATCTAAATATTCTAAATTTCACTAGGTAGGGATTTCCACCATGTAAATAAATACGTGACGAATGTGAATTATTTGTAGTACACATCTCAGGTATGTGCCACAGAAATGGACTTCAGGGTAACTGAGGAAACTATCAAAGTAAAAAAAAAAAATTGGAAAAAAATGTCAAATGTATTATGAAATTATAGCAACCCACTCTTGGACATAGTTCTGAAACTTAATGCATGCTCATTTAGTATCACTACTGTCATAATTACTGTTTACTGTTTGAAGAAAAGATGTTACATCAATAATTATCATCAACTGGAACCCGCATCTAGGCCTCTGAGGGGTGATTGAGAATAACAATCTTCATTATTCTGGGTTTAATCTGGCCTTTTACTTATAAAAGCCTAAAGCATTTAATTCAGTTTTAAGTCTGTGTTCATTAGAAGAAGCTTCATACACTAAAACACAATATACTGGTTTTACTCACAGAGAGGGATTTGTGTAACACTTTTTCAAAACTGAAGACATTGTATATGCACAGTAAAAGTTGTTATAGATTGCGATCTAACAAGAGAATACAGTCTGATCGCAGACTATTTAGTCTGACATTTACTTAATTTGGTATGCTTTCAGTTCTATGTAAAAAGCAGTATGTCTTTCAAAGTACTATAGAAATTTCAGTGCTTCACTTTAGTAATTTATGGAATTTCCTCTTTTTTTAACAAATTTCAGTGAAATTATATTTTTGATGATTGCAAGATTCTCAAAAGTATAATAGAAAGAAAATGTGTTTATTTAGTTACAAAAATAAATTCAATAATTTCAACACATGCCACATCACAAGGTATGCATAAATTCAGCATTTACATCAGGATAAGTAATTTCTGAAGAAGTTAAGTATGTTTTTCAAGTACAACAATAATTCTCAGATTCATGAGAAAAGATCAAATTACATTTTACATAGGTACATACTCCAGAAGCTAGGTTACAGTAAACTGAAATCTGCCGAATGACTACTTTTTGTAGCACAATATCATCTTCCAGATATGTGCAAAATGATTATCATGCTATGGCCAAATTTGGAAAGGTATAAAACTTCATAAATCCACTACTGCTTAATTCTATGAGAGAGATGATTCTCATGCATTAAAGCGGAAAATTGGAATGAGCATTACCAAGAAGAAGATGGAATCACAACCTTTGTTTAGCTCAGGAATTTGTGGTAAATATTGGTTTGCTATAAAATGATTTGCCTAAAAGAAGTAAGACAGACAGAAGAAACATTTGACATGCCTTTGAATGATGCTCGAAATGTTGTATAGGAGCTAAGTGACATGATGACACTACTAAGTAAAATGTCATCAGACAGATATCTTCTACTACTCTGTAAAATTCAAAGATTGTATGCGAAATGTTTTGTTGATTATCCTAGAAACTGATCCACAAATTTCAGTGTAGAAGTGGATACATTGGCCGTGGGAATGACAATATTTGTGATTACTGTTAAAATTCTGATACTGATAATTTCGATGCTGAAGTGTGTTGGAAGTGTAATTAGACTTAAACAAGATACTATTCGATGCTACAATGTTACTATTTCATTCGAAGCTACAGATTATGGAAGGTTCTAGTAGATTTGATATTTTTTAACTAACTAAAAGCATTTATGCCATTCCTCCAAAACCTCCTGACAATAATAAATAGTTCACCTATTATCAAAGGGTCAAGGAGAATGTCAGATGCAAGAGTCATTGAGATCTTAAAATGTAAATTAACTTTTATATACACTAATTGTTTAACCTGTCTACATAGACGTGTTAGTAGTAAGTGTCTACTTTCAGTGCATGTAATGCTAGACCTTCTTATATATTAATTAATTTAATTTATATTATGTTGTACTATATTATATTTTACTATGTTATATGTGGAAAGAATCCACACCAAAAATCTTTATAAATGTAATATAATTAATTTAATTTATTTGTAAAAGTGGTAGTCCATCAAAACATGCCAAATGCTCTCAACATACCCACTTGCTACTATATATAAAAAACCAAGTCAGTTTTGGATGTAGTCGAATGAAATAAAATTAAGTTGAAAATAACAAGAGTTTTGAGTGGATTATTTTCAAAAATTAGAGATGCTTTTCGTTTATAATATTATCTTCTTCAAAATAATTAAAATTATTAAAGGTAAAATTAACATCATGAATTAAAAATGTAAACTGAAAATTTACCACTTAAATTTTTTTAGCAAAATTCCCTGTCTTGTACGGAGAAATCCAGGGAAACATTACCTGAGAGTTTTTTCAAATTGCTCTGTATTAAACAGAAGTGAAAACAAGAAATTTCCCTAGGAAAGATATTTTTAGTTTGAAACACACTCATCTAATATGCTGAGCTGCTGGTGTTTGGCTGTATATGGTGCTTTAATTTCATTCATATCTGAAGCAGCACACACTGTAAACGATAGTAACTGACTTTAACAGAATAAGTTTGAAGCTTAAACCGTGAAGGTTGATTAAAAAGTAAGTGAAAAAATTGCTTACAAACACTGTGCCATGCGAAATATATGGTATGTGTTAATTTGTAAAATGAATTTTGACCATTAATACCACAATAGTAAACCACTTTAGTCTATTAATATCGGATAAGGAATAGGAAAAGTATGCTTAAAAAAGTCATATCAAACTTCACTATGCTGGCGACATCTAGTAATCATAATTTGAAATACTTCCTTGTGTGCCAATGCTGTAAATACAACTGTATGAGCTAGAGAGCTACTGTGTGAGTGAGATAGCTATAAGGAGTCGGAGCAAAGCAGAGTGAGTGACCAGATATTCTTATTGACCTCATCCACCACAGAAACCTGAAAGAGTACATACCTATATGAAGCTGCTGCTGCCTGGGCAGCTAACTAGATCGGTTTTCGTTATTTTTTCAACCAAATATTAAACGGAATTTAAAAATTCAAAATGCTAAAATAATCTATATGAAAATGGTTATTCCAAAAAATAATGACGAATAAAATCGGAAATTATTAAATACTCAAGTTGTCAGTTAAAAATTCTCAGTTAGTATTCTGTGTTGTGCATCAAATGTGAGAATATTCTTTAGAGACACTATTATGTACATGATAACGTCGTTCAGTGTTTTATCGTTGATGTTGCACATAATATCGTAGTATGCATGTCAACAGTAACAATATTCTTACTGAAAGTCGTACTAGTCACATAGATTACGAAGTTAAATGGACTTATATCTGCATAGCACTACAGCTGTATAACTTGTTTAAAATTAAGAAATCCATCATATGTATTCTGATAATTATTCAGTGGATCCAGATCCCATACTTCTTGTGGGAATATTTCATTCCTTCCTAATATACATGTTTTGAAGTTTAACATGATCATATAATGAAGAAACAGTCAACTTATTATTTTTTCGATTAATTTGAAACACACCAAAAATAAAAAAGGCATGTTGAACTCTACCAAAATATAGTTGCTTGAAGTGTTTCTTCCCACGAATCCTGCTGCCTCATCTCTTCATAGTTTGTAGAAAGATTGTGAAATTTTAGAAGTTTTGAGTATATTTTCTCTTTGCTCAACCTCATGATTCGGTTCATATTCAACAATAGGTACAGGAATCTTCACAGATTCTACCAAAATTTTGTCTTCTTTTGGAAGTTTACTTTTCATATGAACTCCAGCAGCACTGTAGTCAGCCCACTAAGAAGAGAGTCTCTACCACTGGAATTCCAAGTAAAAATTACATGCAAAATCACCTTCCCACAAAATTTCTTTACCATCCCTAATGAAACTATGAAGCACATTCAGAGGATAAAGCATTTAAATTTTATTACTCTGTATTTTACCATTATTAGGTATATATCTTTCCATACTTATTTTATGATTAAGAGATAAAGTCAAATCCAAGAAAACTGGTGATGAAATCAAAGAATGCTCTATTCTAGACATAAAATTAGTTTTTTTCTTTCTGTACTTTTATAAAAGCAAATAGCTATGCCACATAACTGTCACTTAACTTTTTATTAGATTTTCCGTCGATTCGGTAATCTGTACCCTCAACTCCAGTAATACTGAAAATCACATACAACTGAGCACGATACGATGATGCCATCCATCTCCTATTTATGGTAACTTCTGTTTCCTTGTAGGAATATTTAGATTATTTTTTGACTTGTGATTCACAGGTAATGAGTTGAACTGATAACTCTCTTTCTTATTCATTATTTACTAAAGATAAAAATGATTAATCCATTTATAACATATCTGTTACAGCAACACCATTGAAGTCAATCAAATTATCGTTTTCATACGTTAAAGTTATTTCTAATTGCTGTATATTGTCAAAAATTGGAATATGTGCAGGATACTGTGGTTCATGATTTATTGGTCCACTAAATTCAGCATTAGGTTTGAAAGAAGCGATGATATTAGTTTCTCAGTGGAATTAATTAAAATGGTTCACAAACATTCCGTCTGGTGGGTTAAAATTTATACCGATTAATTCTACATCTACATCTACATCTACATTTATACTCCGCAAGCCACCCAACGGTGTGTGGCGGAGGGCACTTTACATGCCACTGTCATTACCTCCCTTTCCTGTTCCAGTCGCGTATGGTTCGCGGGAAGAACGACTGTCTGAAAGCCTCCGTGCGCGCTCTAATCTCTCTAATTTTACATTCGTGATCTCCTCGGGGGGTATAGGTAGGGGGAAGCAATATATTCGATACCTCATCCAGAAACGCACCCTCTCGAAACCTGGCGAGCAAGCTACACCGCGATGCAGAGCGCCTCTCTTCCAGAGTCTGCCACTTGAGTTTATTAAACAACTCCGTAACGCTATCACGGTTACCAAATAACCCTGTGACGAAACGCGCAGTTCTTCTTTGGATCTTCTCTATCTCCTCTGTCAAACCGATCTGGTACGAATCCCACACTGATGAGCAATACTCAAGTATAGGTCGAACGAGTGTTTTGTAAGCCACCTCCTTTGTTGATGGACTACATTTTCTAAGCACTCTCCCAATGAATCTCAACCTGGTACCCACCTTATCAACAATTAATTTTATATGATCATTCCACTTCAAATCGTTCCGCATGCATACTCCCAGATATTTTACAGAAGTAACTGCTACCAGTGTTTGTTCCGCTATCATATAATCATACAATAAAGGATCCTTCTTTCTATGTATTCGCAATACATTACATTTGTCTATGTTAAGGGTCAGTTGCCACTCCCTGCACCAAGTGCCTATCCGCTGCAGATCTTCCTGCATTTCGCTACAATTTTCTAATGCTGCAACTTCTCTGTATACTACAGCATCATCCGCGAAAAGCCGTATGGAACTTCCGACACTATCTACTAGGTCATTTATATATATTGTGAAAAGCAATGGTCCCATAACACTCCCCTGTGGCACGCCAGAGGTTACTTTAACGTCTGTAGACGTCTCTCCATTGATAACAACATGCTGTGTTCTGTTTGCTAAAAACTCTTCAATCCAGCCACACAGCTGGTCTGATATTCCGTAGGCTCTTACTTTGTTTATCAGGCGACAGTGCGGAACTGTATCGAACGCCTTCCGGAAGTCAAGAAAAATGGCATCTACCTGGGAGCCTGTATCTAATATTTTCTGGGTCTCATGAACAAATAAAGCGAGTTGGGTCTCACACGATCGCTGTTTCCGGAATCCATGTTGATTCCTACATAGTAGATTCTGGGTTTCAAAAAACGACACGATACTCGAGCAAAAAACATGTTCTAAAATTCTACAACAGATCGACGTCAGAGATATAGGTCTATAGTTTTGCGCATCTGCTCGACGACCCTTCTTGAAGACTGGGACTACCCGTGCTCTTTTCCAATCATTTGGAACCCTCCGTTCCTCTAGAGACTTGCGGTACACGGCTGTTAGAAGGGGGGCAAGTTCTTTCGCGTACTCTGTGTAGAATCGAATTGGTATCCCGTCAGGTCCAGTGGACTTTCCTCTATTGAGTGATTCCAGTTGCTTTTCTATTCCTTGGACACTTAATTCGATGTCAGCCATTTTTTCGTTTGTGCGAGGATTTAGAGAAGGAACTGCAGTGCGGTCTTCCTCTGTGAAACAGCTTCGGAAAAAGGTGTTTAGTATTTCAGCTTTACGCGTGTCATCCTCTGTTTCAATGTCATCATCATCCCGGAGTGTCTGGATATGCTGTTTCGAGCCACTTACTGATTTAACGTAAGACCAGAACTTCCTAGGATTTTCTGTCAAGTCGGCACATAGAATTTTACTTTCGAGTTCACTGAACGCTTCACGCATAGCCCTCCTTACGCTAACTTTGACATCGTTTAGCTTCTGTTTGTCTGAGAGGTTTTGGGTGCGTTTAAACTTGGAGTGAAGCTCTCTTTGCTTTCGCAGTAGTTTTCTAACTTTGTTGTTGTACCACGGTGGGTTTTTCCCGTCCCCTCACAGTTTTACTCGGCACGTACCCGTCTAAAACGCATTTTACGATTGCCTTGAACTTTTTCCATAAACACTCAACATTGTCAGTGTCGGAACAGAAATTTTCGTTTTGATCAGTTAGGTAGTCTGAAATCTGCCTTCTATTACTCTTGCTAAACAGATAAAACTTCCTCCCTTTTTTTATATTCCTATTAACTTCCATATTCAGGGATGCTGCAACGGCCTTATGATCGCTCATTCCCTGTTCTGCACTTAAAGAGTCGAAAAGTTCGGGTCTGTTTGTTATCAGTAGGTCCAAGGTGTTATTTCCACGAGTCGGTTCTCTGTTTAATTGCTCGAGGTAATTTTCGGATAGTGCACTCAGTATAATGTCACTCGATGCTCTGTCCCTACCACCCGTCCTAAACATCTGAGTGTCCCAGTCTATATCTGGTAAATTGAAATCTCCACCTATGACTATAACATGCTGAGAAAATTTATGTGAAATGTATTCCAAATTTTCTCTCAGTTGTTCTGCCACTAATGCTGCTGAGTCGGGAGGTCGGTAAAAGGAGCCAATTATTAACCTAGCTTGGTTGTTGAGTGTAACCTCCACCCATAATAATTCACAGGAACTATCCACTTCTACTTCACTACAGGATAAACTACTACTAACAGCGACGAACACTCCACCACCGGTTGCTTGCAATCTATCCATTCTAAACACCGTCTGCACCTTTGTAAAAATTTCGGCAGATTTTATCTCTGGCTTAAGCCAGCTTTCTGTACCTACAACGATTTCAGCTTCGGTGCTTTCTATCAGCGCTTGAAGTTCTGGTACTTTACCAACGCAGCTTCGACAGTTGACAATTACAATACCGATTGCTGCTTGGTCCCCGCATGTCCTGACTTTGCCCCGCACCCGTTGAGGCTGTTGCCCTTTCTGTACTTGCCCAAGGCCATCTAACCTAAAAAACCGCCCAGCCCACGCCACACAACCCCTGCTACCCGTGTAGCCGCTTCTTGCGTGTAGTGGACTCCTGACCTATCCAGAGGAACCCGAAACTCCACCACCCTATGGCGCAAGTCGAGGAATCTGCAGCCCACACGGTCTCAGAACCGTCTCAACCTCTGATTCAGACCCTCCACTCGGCTCTGTACCAAAAGTCCGCAGACAGTCCTGTCGTCGATGCTGCAGATTGTGAGCTCTGCTTTCATCCCGCTAGCGAGACTGGCAGTCTTCACCAAATCAGATAGCCGCCGGAAGCCAGAGAGGATTTCCTCCGATCCATAGCGACACACATCATTGGTGCCGACATGGGCGACCACCTGCAGATGGGTGCACCCTGTACCCTTCATGGCATCCGGAAGGACCCTTTCCACATCTGGAATGACTCCCCCCGGTATGCACACGGAGTGCACATTGGTTTTCTTCCCCTCTCTTGCTGCCATTTCCCTAAGGGGCCCCATTACGCGCCTGACGTTGGAGCTCCCAACTACCAGTAAGCCCACCCTCTGCGACCGCCCGGATCTTGCAGACTGAGGGGCAACCTCTGGAACAGGACAAGCAGCCATGTCAGGCCGAAGATCAGTATCAGCCTGAGACAGAGCCTGAAACCGGTTCGTCAGACAAACTGGAGAGGCCTTCCGTTCAGCCCTCCGGAATGTCTTTCGCCCCCTGCCACACCTTGAGATGATCTCCCACTCTACCACAGGTAAGGGATCAGCCTCAATGCGGGCAGTATCCCGGGCAACCACAGTCGTAGTCCGATCAGGGGATGCGTGGGACGAGCTGGCCGTCCCCGACAAACCCCCATCCAGACCCCCACAGTGATGCCCATTGGCAACAGCCTCAAGCTGTGTGACCAAAGCCAACACTGCCTGAAGCTGGGAGCGAAGGGATGCCAACTCAGCCTGCATCCGAACACAGCAGTTGCAGTCCCTATCCATGCTAAAAACTGTTTTGCAAAGAACGTCTGAACTAATCTACAGAGAGCGCAAACAAATCGACAAAATTTAAACGGTTATTAAAATACAAGATTGCCTAGTAAATGCAGTAATGCTGCTACTTGCGCACTGCTGACACTGCTCGGTGGCGGAAGGAGACTACGCGAATTTACGCCATTCAGGTACTAAAACGATATGCTACATTCTCAAATACTATAATACGCCCGAAATTTATGAATTAAACAATGCAAGTACCAAAAACACGCAAAGAAATTAAGAATTAAACTACGTAACAAATGAGTGAGCTAGGAGTATACGACTTGCTGCTGCAGCTGCTTATCCAACGGCGGCAGGGAGCACACTGACTGTGACCAACCGACACTGGCCGTTCAAAACAAAAACAGAAGACAAGCGACTACGCGAATTTACACTATTCAGGTACTAAAACGCGATGCTACAACTCTCAAATACTATAATACGCCCGAAATTTATGAATAAAACAATGCAAGTACCAAAAACACGCAAAGAAATTAAGAAGTAGACTACGTAACAAATGAGTGAGCTAGGAGTATACGACTTGCTGCTGCAGCTGCTTATCCAACGGCGGCAGGGAATTGGAATAAACTTAGTAGCATCACTAGCAACAGTTTCTATAGATCCACTTCAGTAATTATCTTACTAAATGCAAGCACACTTCCAATATTATCTTTTATGTCCATATATAATTTAATATCACTCTCAATAAAAATTCTATTTAAAATTTTATTTGCTTTAATGTGATGGCTTTTCTCAATGAACAAATGTTTCCAATTTATTCAAACTATATTGGCCAACATTGCTTTCTATCGGTACTCCATTGCAATATAATTTATTATTTTTCTGTGTAATGAACAAATGTTTCCAATTTATTCAAACTATATTGGCCAACATTGCTTTCTATCGGTACTCCATTGCAATATAATTTATTATTTTTCTGTGTAATTTGGAGTTAGAGATGTCATATAAAAGACAGCTAGTGTGACATTATTGAAACTTTCTTGTATAGGCATAGTTTTTTGTTTTGAGGACAGATGACTTACCTCTCAGTTGAAATAGGCTACACATTTGATATTAATAAAATTTTATGTATGTAAATAAAAGCAGATGGGGACCAAAATTAAGAATTCCAGAGAAGATAATAAGAATAAACATAGTGACGTTTTAACTAACTCTATTTGATGTATGAGGACCAAATAGTTGTGGAAAAACAACATTAATGATTGCAAATGATATTCTAGATCCAGGATGGTTGCATTCAAATAAGACAGATCGCTTTTATACTTACTCAAAATGTTTAGATCAACTGAAACATAAAGAAATTATAAATGTGTAAAAAAGTTGAAAATAAAAGCTATAAGAAAATAACTTCGTTTGTTGGAAATGATGATATTATACCACTGGATCAATGCAATGATTTCATTCGTGAAAATCAAGCTGTAATTAGAGTATATTTTACTAGAGAAAAAAATAAGGAATAGATTGTTTTTATTTACCTCACCTATATTCAAAAATACCAAAACAATGGATAAACTTATTTTTTAAAATATTTTGATTTAAGATGATACAAATTTAAATTATATAACAATCCATTTGGTGGTGGTGACTTAAAATCTGATGATTTTAGAGAAATGTGTAGTAAATGATGGAGTGATTTTACAATATATATGGCTAGAAAATGTAATGAAGGGACATACAGATATCATGTAAAAGATTTCCTTATTAAATGAAGTTTTTAAAAGATGGTATTGCATATCTATTAGGAAACCATGCTTTTCATACTTTGCATGTGCATATAACTGATTTTAAAGAAGCACTAGAATATACAACAGAACATCAAAAATTAGGACAAATTGGTCAACATTATAGTAATTGTTCATGGGCTAGGAAAGAAGCTAAATGTGGGCTGGATACATGTTGCTCCTACTTTTTTGATAAGTGAAAGATAGAATGCTTTGTCTTAAGAATTTCAATAAATACACACAAAAAATTAATTTAATTAATGTTTTTTATCCTTAGTAAATGTTGCTGAAGTATGATACAGAGGATGTTGATGAAGCTAAACGAAACATTAAGAAATTTGGAGACTTGAATGAAGGTTTCAAGTTTTGGAAAGAACAACAAAGAACAGAATATGAAAAATATAAAAAAGTTCAACCTGTTACTGATGCAATTTGAAAAAGGTTAAGGAGAAATGGAAGGATTAGACAGTAATGTCCTAAAAGCTGTTGAAGAAAACCGAAATGTTGAAAAACTAACTGTTCCTTATGGCCACTACCATGAAGAAGGATTTGGAGGTATACAACAAATGATGCAATATGATAGTCCTAAATCATGAGTATTTGCTAAGTGATTCAGAAATGTAAGATTTGTTGGCCAAATATGATGAAGAGATTAATGATAGAAAAAAGATAGCTCATATTCATGGTGCTGTTGAAAAGACAAAGGAGTGTGATGCTAGAAAAATAAATACAACAAAAGAAAGTTAAAGGATATCAGCCATAGTGAAGAGACAGTTTTTGGATTAAGACCTTTCAGTACCTTTGAATATATTGCTAAATTACCAGTAAAATTTGATGGAGATAAATTAACAATTGTCTGTAAAACATATGAAGGTACAGACAGACCAATGAATCTACTAACTAAAAAACGCATTACTGCACATGATATAGGCAAACAATTTGATAGTATTGATTTATCAAATAATGCTAATATTTTGTAATATCAGGAGCATTATATTCTGAAAAGAATCCAAAGAAAATAAAGTCGAGTAGAGGTATTAAATATAATGATAGAAATTATTGCTGACTGCTCACTAAAATTGAGAAGATTATACTCAAACACAGATTCTTCAAAAGAAGATGAGAAACTAGGTGAAGTAAAAACTAGTTGAATATGTATGGATGTATGACATTAGAGATTTAATTGATAGATTATCACTTACTCACAGAGAAAAACTACATGGAAATAGAAATTATTGTATTGAAAAAGCCAGAATAACAAAGATGTTACCAGATAAATTTAGTCTTTTTATTATCAAAAATCCAAAACAAATTTCACATTTGATTAGTTTCATGAATAACTTAGCACATGCATTATGGAAAAGCGAAGAGTGTGGGAAAGGATTAGTAAACTGGACTTTAAATAATTTACCAATTCCAGAGATGCATCTACCAGGCTATGTATACTATGGACCTTTTACTAAACTCAAAGAAAGATTAGTTAGAGGCGATCAAGGAATAAATCTAATAGATGAAGCTTGCAGAAAACGCAAGACTCCATATAGAAACAACAACATTTAGAAAAAAGAAACAAAGCAAGAACTTCAACTAGTGTAAAAAAATATGATAGTTCAACTGGATAAAAATTAGCTCATGGATGGGGACTATAAAAATGTTAATGCTTATAAACATTTTTATCCATCTAAATGAATAACTTCAGCACTGACTATACTTCGCTACCTAGCCTAAAACTAAATTAAAATCAAGTAAAATTAAACTCAATAATGATCGATTACATAGTAGTGATAATTTTTAACTCATGGCCAAAAAACAAAAAGAGATAAAAAGCTGGTGGCAATTTGCTCATAACATTGGCTGTACCTGTTGTGAAAAAAATCGAATATCTAAAAAAAGACACAATGTACAGGACTAACAAAACAAGTACGAGGATTTCTTCCTTTATTAATAGAGGCACCATTACCATATTAAACAACTACTTTTCAGTAGCTGGTGGAGCAAGTGGTATTTTGAAAGCAGTAACGGACAAGAAAAAGGTGATGCAGAATTACAAGAACCAAACAGACATAATTTAGCAATGCTTAAGAAAGCTGGCATTGAAATAAGCAAAATTGCAAAAATATTCCATATCTATCCTAATGCATTAAGTAATTTTGACATAGAAAATCATGCTAAACACCTAAAAATCAACAATAACAATGAAGTCAATAGCAGTTAAATAAACAAATTGTAAGCCAACCATCTTTCTATGTAATAGTGGTTATAAAGTTAGTTAAGTGGCTGATCTAGAGGAGTATATTCACTTATTTATTCGGTGCCTGTAGAAATAAGTGTAAATATAATTGTTTTTTCGAATATGAAAAAAATTGTTACCCAATTTTTACTTCAAAGAATATTACGTGAGGATGAAGATACAACAGTATGATAATTAGCCAAGGTGTATTTGTACTTTAAGGAGCATGGACTGAAATATTAAAGTTATTGTGGACCCACACAACACTCTAAGAATAGTCCTCTTACCATCATATTCGGGCTGTGGTAGTCGAATCCTGGCTCTCAGTGTAAGCTGAAGAGTAAAATCTTACAGCTAATGCTGCTCTCCGCTGAGGCGCATCGCTGTGAAAAAAGGTTTGTTAAATGTTAAAGCGGGTGGTCTCTGCGCCTCCGCTATGATTTCGCTTTTTAGATCGACGCGTAATGACATCTGTTGAAGCAGCGGCCGCTGAAATTGTGGAGATGTAAACGTCCTAAGAAAAATTAAATGAGTGTTAAGAACATGACAGAGGGCTCATTGTACATTGAAATAATACACATATAAACTTCAACATACTATATTAACAAGGTTAACAGCATAAATGCTTACATTACTTTTGCGCTACAAGATGTCTGTTCTTAACACCAGAAACGAGCGAAGAAAGAGAGGAAGAGAAGAACAATCTAGTAGCGTTCTTCTCCCCTATTAATATCATAGAGGTTATTATATAAATAGTTTACTGCTTGATACTACGGTTAAATTTAATATTTACCATAAAACATGGATGTTTTACGCCACTCAGTGAAATACATACGGTTCGTGTACATTTATTCCTTCGCAAAATTTACTTCTCGCTGAAAATGTTTCGTTTTAAATGTCTCTAATACAATTTTCGCTGGGACGGCACAATGCCCCCCTAAATGTTCGGGCCGGTACGTTTTTATTGTTTGGTACTAACATTTCTGTCCGTCCGACCATAGCAGTCACACACTTCGCAAAGTCTATACAGTTCACACTTTAGTAACAGTTTCAACATCTCGTCGAGTTTACACGTTCTTTGGGTTTTCATTCACATTCGTAGTCATTTAGACAAAACATGAAATTACACAGTATTTAAACAACATAAACGTTACATACACAGGTAGTAAAACTACAGCGAATAAATCTTCTGTGGGATGTTTTTTTAAAACGATGTAACTATATTGCTATACAAAGGTCGTATCTTACTTTGGCTGCTTTTTTTTTTTGGCTGTTGCAGCTCAGATTGTGCTTACAGGTATTCATATATGGGATAGTCTAAGATTTAGGAAATTCCCAGTGATTGTGACTATTCGCTCCTCGTTTTCCAAGATCTGAGGGAAACCCCGGTGGAAAACCTAGGCGGAGGGATAGACTGAACCATTTCATAGTTATTGATCTATTACATACAAGATCTAGTAATACCACGCCAGTGTACATGAAAAAACACACACACAACGTAACACTCCCTTCCCGCTACAGACGTTATTTTTCCAAGTGGGGAGTGGACGAATCCCCTCTCAGGGGACACCGCCTTATAGTAGGCACCTTCAGTGCCGGGCGGGAGGGTTTGCGTGCTTCGGTGAAGTCGAGAGCTATGCCGGCGGTAGCATAGCTACTGGCAGGGTCTCCCAAGCCGGACTGGTCCCGACAGAGGAGCCAGACAAAGTGTGTCCCACAACATAGGGCAGGGAGGGCTCTAGAGGCGTAGTGAAGCCAGCTTCCCTAGAGGAGTAAACCTCATACAAATCCTGGTCCTCCAGTTTGGGGGTTGGGCATGGGGCTAATAACCCCATACTGTAAAAAAAAAGAATATTACGGAAATTCAACAGAAGCCTCGGAAACTGGATGGAAAGCATGTATCACGACCCCGGCAAAGGAAACGGATAAAGGATCTAACAGTAGCATCATGGAATGTGAGGACAATGCTTCAGCCTGGAAAGATGAAAGAAATAGCTAATGAAATTTTAAAATTCAAATATGATATTGTAGGGCTACAGGAAATAAGATGGCAGGGGAATGGGCAGATAGATAAACCTGAGTACTCGTTGGTATATAGTGGACCAGAAGAAAGAACAGGCCAACTTGGAACAGGGTTTATAATAACTAGGGAAGTTAGGAAAAGCCTTCTAGAATTTGAACCCATAAATGAAAGGATGTGCAGACTCAGACTAAAAGGTAAATTTAGGAATATATCAATAGTTAATGCACATGCACCAACAGAGGAAAAAGAGGATATAATTAAAGAACATTTCTACGAAGACTTGGAAAAAGTATACGGTGCAGTACCTAAATATGACCTGATGCTAGTAATAGGAGATTTTAATGCAAAAATAGGGAGGAATGAACATCTGTATGGAGTTTCTGGAAAATATTCACTACATGAAGAAAACAATGAGAATGGAGACTTATTATGCCAATTCGCAGCAAGGAATAATATGATTATTAAAAGTACCTGCTTTCCACATAAAAGGATCCATCTGGGAACTTGGAAGTCTGCAGCCAATGGAGTAGTCAATCAGATTGATCATATTTTAGTGATTGCACGCCACTCCACGTCAGTTACGGATGTACGGAGCTGCAGAGGACCAAACTGTGATTCAGACCACTTTCTGATAAAATCAGTCTTGAGAGAGAAACTGTCACTAACAAATGGCAACAGAATGGGAAAGATGATGAAATGGAATACAGACAAACTGAACATCCCCGATGAAGTAAAAAAAATACCAAGCAACACTAAGCAGAAAGTTGAGCAATGAAGAGACCACAGAAGGAGTAGATGGAAGGTGGAACAGGTTTGAAAAAGCCATTAAGGATGCTGCAGAGGAAATAATAGGCATAAGAAGGAACAGAAGAACCCAGGAGTGGTTTGATGAAGATTGCAGGTCAGCAATAGAGGAAAAGAACAGGGCAAGAACAAAAATGCTACAGAGAGAAACCAGAAATAATGTGGAACAATATAGAGAATTAAGGAGAAGAGCTAACAGACTGTGCAAGAGAAAGAAAAGAGAGTGGAATAAGAAGAAATTTCAAGAACTAGAAGAACTAAAGGAACAGAGTGAAATAAGAAAGTTCTATCATGCCATAGGCAAAATGAAGAATAGATTCCAACCAAAAACAATGGCCTGTTCCAGTAAAGATGGGAAAATGATAAGGGAGGAAGAACAGATAGTGGGAAGATGGGCAGAATATTTCAAAGATACACTAAGCACCAGCCTAGAAGATGAAGAGACAGCTGCACAGGAGGGAAGAGTGGAGCTGGAAGTAGACAATGAAACCAATGAGGCAAGAAAACCAACACTACAAGAGGTCTCCCAGGCTGTGCACAAGTCAAAAAACAATCGAGCCCCTGGGGAAGACAGCATAATTGCTGAATTAATAAAAACTGGTGGTGAGGCTGTAATAAAGGAACTGCACACATTAATATCAGATATATGGGAAACAGAAACTATGCCAGATAATTGGAAAATTGGAATAATAGTCCCCATTTATAAGAAAGGGGACAGAACAGCATGTGAAAACTATAGAGGTGTAACACTCCTAAGTACTGCTTATAAGATCTTCACAAGTATATTAAACGAAAGGATACGGAAGTGTGCAGAAGGCATACTAGGGGAATATCAGTGTGGCTTTCGACCAGGCAGAGGAACAACTGATCAAATATTTGTGATAAGGCAAATGATGGAAAAGTTCTATGAATATGATATAGATCTGCATTTCTTATTCATCGATTTCAAACAAGCCTTTGACAGCATAATTCGGCAAGAACTATACAGAGTACTGAAAGAAGTTGGTATATGTGCTAAATTAATAAGACTAATCAGAATGACAATGACAGAGACAAGAGCAAAAGTAAAGGTCCTTAGCAGAACAAGTGAGAGCTTTGACTTCAATAAAGGTGTGAAGCAAGGGGATAGCCTCTCCACTGTCCTATTCAACATTGCCCTGCATAGTGCAGTAAATAAAATCAACAAAAGAGGCACTATATTTATGAAAACTAGCCAGATATGTGCATACGCTGATGACATTGCTATAGTAGGAAGAAATACCAATACACTCCTAGAAACATACCGGGCAATGGAAACAGAAGCCTTAAAAATTGGCCTCATAGTAAATGTAAACAAAACAAAATATATGGTAATGTCACAATCTGAGGCCAGAAGAACCCCTAAAAACCTAAACATCAATGGGAAATGCTTCAATGGAGTGTCCTCTTTTAACTATTTGGGAGCCCTAATAACAAATGATAACAGTATTGGAAAGGCTATAAGGGAAAGAATACAAGCAGGAAACAGAGCTTACTTTGCAAACATGCAGCTTTTCAAAAGTAGCCTTGTTACAAGAAAAACTAAATTGCTAATATATAATTCCCTAGTCCGCCCAGTTATCACATACGGCTCAGAGGTATGGACATTGACAGAACACGATAAAAATGCTCTAAGAAGCATTGAGCGGAAAATACTACGCAAAATCTATGGGCCAATAAGGGAGGAAGAAGGCTGGAGAATACGCTACAATGCTGAATTACAGGAGTTAATACAAGGCAGGGACATAGTAAAATTTGTTAAATCACAGCGAATACGATTGCTAGGACACTTGGAGAGAATGGCAGAGGATAGAATGCCAAAGAAAATGATGAAAGGTATGATCCATTCAGTTAGGCGAAAAGGGAGACCGAGAAGAAGATGGATCGATGAGGTAATAATGGATATCAGCAATATGGGAGTCCGGGGGTGGAAAAGAGCAGCAAATAACCGAGAAGTGTGGAGGAAGATTGTTGAAGAAGTCAAGGCTCACCAAGGGCTGTAGAGCTACTGAAGAAGTAGAAGAGTGGACGAATCATTAATTTGGTAGCTTAAGTGAAGCTTTCGCCGGTGTTGAAGTCACAAGCTAGGACATTGTGGCAGAATTCATGACATGTTTTGTATTGACACGCAGTTCACATGTTATAATATTTTCGTGTACACGTCTCACTTTAGTTTCGCGAATGACACTTTATTGCACACGTCGCACTCGGAGGCTCATTTTAGCGTCCAATGACGAGTGCGCTACTATTTAGCAAACATTCGAAGGGCATCTGCGTTCGCTGTATTACTAACAGTACACGCATAGCAAAGAAAATGCGTATTGTAGTCTAAATGAAAGTACAGTCTGTCTCAAAGACATCGGCCTTGTGTTCGTTCCGTGTTAAAATTTCCACACTTTTAGAGAACACACACACAGTTTTTCGTGCACGATACTGTCGTCTTTCGTGTCTTTTCACTATATAACGTTCAATATCTGCACTTCACTGCCTACAGTAAAAAGTTTAACGTTCGCAGTTTCACATAGTTTTTAAGGTTAATTGTCTCGGCTAGCAAATTCAGCACTGATATTTTTAAAGTCAAGTTAGACTGTTTTTCAGTTCACTCAGGGTTCTACAGTTCTCGACTTTACAAATTACAGTTCATAATAATGTTTGCAGATATACAAAACGTCTCAAACAGATTTTAGACAATACTATTTTATTTTCTTCCTACCTGTGGTGACTCCCATGTCTTGTCTACACTTTTTGCTCACTTGTCTCCCAGAGCCAGGCTCGACTTAACAGAAACTTTCCCCGTACTGTTATCTATGCATTTTTTAATTTTTTGACGGGTAAGACGTTCACATATAGGCTCAAAGTGCAAACTCCTATCTTTAGGGCTGCCTAACGAATTGCGAGTCAGTCATATTTATTTAAAGAAAAAATCTTAGTAATTTCAAACTAGGTTGCATTTTACAAGGGCCTATCTTTAGACACATATGTTAAATGTGTAATTACCTGCATACACACGACACATGAGGTATCTTTGGTGTCAGCGCACCCTGCTCTCCTGTTTGCCTTTAAAATCAGTTCTCACACATCTCCCATTTTTTTCAACATATATCCTAAGGGCGTAATACACAACGTTTGTATCTACGTACTTAATCACTAACAAAAAATAGCACTTTTTCTAGACACTAATGGAAAAACAAATTACAACTCTTTCAGAATTTTGTGCTGTCATTTAAGCTTGAAAAAGTCTTTAGAATACACACAAACTTACGGCATACATCATATTTTTCAAAATTTGAAATCATTTCAATATCACTAGTGCTTTGCACTTGGTATAATACTCATATAAACTAACTTTTAATGTATCGTTTTCTCTACATATATGTATTAAAATATTCTGTCTTTGCACTAAAAATAAAGTATCCATTTCTCTATTTCTTTCTTGTACTGTTTCTGAAGCATTATCAAACTATTGCATTCAAATTTTCTGTATATTCATCCTTAATTTTGTTTCTATGCTTCAAGTGAGTTAATTGACCTCTACGTATCTTTTTAATTTTATATTCGCCACGTCTACAAATTTATGATAAAGCTTCTTCATAAACCCAGTCTTGGAAACTCTCTGCAAAATCGATTTTCTATCTCATTTCTAAAGAATATAGACCCAACTCACTGAAAAATTTTATTGGTTTTTGTATATATTTAGGTAGTCCCTTTTGGGACTGTAAAAATTTTCATATATTTCACAATATTTTGGTTTAATATGATCCTTAATTGGTTTTCTAAGTTAAAATCACAATACTTGACTTTTTGTAGTCACAAAGGTGTGTGGCAAGCATATGGCGCATGCAAATAATCAGTGTCGTACAGGATACACAATTCCAATGTAACAAAAACAATACAGTTCGCAAGTCATTGCTATATCGTTTGTAGGATGGCTCGTCTTCTACTTGGGCTCGCAGCTAGGCGGCGCGGAGCTTATATACTCTTCGTGGAGAGACCGCTCCTGTCTCGGTGTCGTCCTGGAAAGGGGTCTGTCAGCATACTGTTGGCCGATGTCGTCTCACAGCCCTCTCTTCTGTAACGTTCCAGGCCGACATGCTGGCACTCGATGTTACACCAGAACATCCCCTCCCCCCCCCCTCCCCCAAACACAAAGACATGGACAGTCGTCGTGTAGGGAGCGCGACAACGGCGGGGGAGGCAGGAGTGTGGACGCTGCGCTAGACACGGAAGCCGCGGCTGCAGGGAGAGTGAGACTTCCGGTGGTACCCCGCCATTCGGCTTTCAGTCTGGCGGAAATGTTTCCCGGAAGGATACGCGTCCACCTCTTGAGGCCAGTAGCAAGAGGTCGAAGGCGTCGGCTGCTCCGGCGTGAGCGGTTCCAGCTCCATCGGTAGGACGAGAGGAAGCGGAGGGGCGAAGGCTCCGTCTGCAAGGGGTCGTTAGGCGGTGTCATGATGACGCCTTCTGGCGGCTGCTGTGGCCGCGCTGTCCTCGGGACCCATGATTCTGGGGGAAGAGACACAGAAGGATTACTATGCCCATGGCAGTGCCAAAGTTCACTGTGATGTCGGACCTGCAGTCCGTTTGGACCTGAAATGAGATTCATGCAAGCACTTAGTCGGCGGACGATCTCGCCTCGCCCCCACCGTCTGCTGCCGCTAAAAACCATGCAAAACACAATATCATGCGTCGTGAAGCGATACTTGGGGCCTTCCTTCGGCGCCGGATGCTGAGGAGGGTGGAGCAGGTGAAGCAGTGTCCGATGGCGGCGGCCGTGAAGTAATTTCGCTGGCGTTGGTCCATCTCGTGGATGCGAAAGACAGGAGAAGAGAAGCAGTTGCAGTGCTTGATCCTTGTTGTGTGCGGAGCGAAGTTTGGCCATCTGTTGCTTGAAGGTTCTGACAAAACGTTCCGCTTCACCGTTTGACTGTGGATGTAACGGTGCACTAGTTAGATGCTGTATGCCATTGCGTTCACAGAATGTTTCAAATTCATTTGACCTGAACTGGGGGTCGTTAGCCGACACTATGACTTCAGGCAACCCTTCAAGGCAAAAAGTAGAGGGCAACACCCGAATTGCGCTACGTGACGTTGTCGAGTTCATTTGCACAGCAAAATGGAACTAGCTATACGAGTCAACCACAATCAACCAACGAATGTTCCAAGAACATCCCGCAAAGTCTATGTGCAAATGTTGCCATGGTGATTGCGACTTAGACCAAGCAGAGAATGTTTGTGGCGGAGCGGACTGATTTTCCACACATGCGTGACACTGTGACGTCATCTGTTCTACTTGGGTGTCCTTACCCTGCCAAGTACAGTCTCGACCTGCTGTTTCATACTAACAATCCTTCAGTTTACCTTGGTGAAGTAACTGCAACACTTCTTTAGGGATCAACACGCCTGACTGTCAACTGTCATTTTGGATGAGAATCACACCTTTCTGCATGGCGAGGCTATGCCAACGTGCAAAGTATCGGCGTACTACAGAGTTCTTCATGCTATGCAACGATCGAGGCCGAGGTGGAAGAATGTATTTTAGCAAAATGTTCAAATCTGAATCAGCTTCCGTGGCTTGTGCAATTTTCATGTAGTTCAGAGGAAAAGATTCAAGCAATTCCGAATCCTGAGCATCGATGTGACAAGATGCGGTAGAAGCGTCAAAGTCTGTATCAGGGCCAAATGGAAGACGGGAAAGTGCGTCCACATTACCATGTTTAGCTGTCGGACGAAACACAATATCGTACTGGTATTGCGACAACAACGAGGGAGGCTCTTCTTTGCAACTTTTTGGCAGTTCGTACAGGAACTGGCTTCGTCGGATGAAACAAGGACTGCATTCGCTTGAGATACGTTACGAAGTAGAATTTTCTGCCATACAAGTAGTGGTGGAATTTGGCAACATCATGCACAATAGCCAATGCCTCTTTCTCAATTTCTGAATAGTTGCACTGAGCTTTGGACAACACTTTTTGATGCGAAAGCGTTAGGCCTGTCTTTATCACCAAATCTGCGCGAAAGCATTCCACCGATTCCGTAAGAGGAAGCGTAACTTGCAACGCAAATGGTTTATCAGGATCAAAGTGAACTAAAAATCGATTACTGAGCACTGCATTTTTAAGTTTTTTAAAATCTTCTTGGGGTTCATCCGTACAAACAAAAGGGACATTCTTGCGACGCAAGCGTTGCAATGGAGTTGCGATTTGTGCAGTATTCGGTATGAGTCGAAAGGTACAAATACAGCTGAAGAGGCTGTACACCTTGGTTGTTTATGACATAACCAAAATACTGCAACTCAGGTTTAAAAAATCACACTAGCCTAGTGTAGTCCTGCGTCAAATAACACACGAAACAAAGAATGCAAATTTGCAATTTGATCTTCATGTGTACGACCTGCTATGGCAATATCAAAATGGTTCAAATGGCTCTGAGCACTATGGGACTTAACTTCTGAGGTCATCAGTCACCTAGAACTTAGAACTGCTTGAACCTAACTAACCTAAGGACATCACACACATCCATGCCCGAGGCAGGATTCGAACCTGTGACAGTAGCGGTCACGCGGTTCCAGACTGTAGCGCCTAGAACCGCTCGGCCACTCTGGCCGACACGGCAATATCGTCCAAACAGTTTGAACAGGTTGGCACTTGAACAGTCAGCTGTTCCAAATACCTGTGGAAAATGGCGGTTGCGGAAGCACTGCCAAAAGGCAAATGCAAATATTTAAACAAGCCAAAATGAATATTCACTACACACACTTTCTGAGATTCTTAATCGAGCGGTATTTGAAGATGTGCGTCGCCCAAATCAAGTTTTGAAAAGAAGCGACCAGCGCCTAATCTGTCCATGAGATCCTACGAGTGGGAGTGGGGAAGTATCAATCACAGTTTGTGGGTTGACTGCAGAGGCGAATGCGACTGGAAGGTTTGGGGAGCAAAACCAGTGGACTTGCCCACTGACTAGCTTGTATTGGCGCAATAGCTCCGCTATTTTGCAGTTCTTTAAGTTCAGCGACATTGCCCCGTAATGCAACAGGAACAGTTCTGGCCCCGAAAAATTTCGGCTGAGCATTGTATATCATGGTAATATGTGCAACAAAATTATTAGACTTGCCCAAACCTTCAGAAAAGAGTGTAGGGAATTCTTTCAGCAAGCTAGCTACACTGTATTTTGCATGGAATGCAGACACTGAGAACACATTGACCTGAATGTTAAAGCCAAACAAGTCAAATGAGTCAAGACCAAGTATGTTCTCACAATCGCGCGATTGTAGCACCATCGATGTCTCTCTTCGCGTATGTGGGCGATACATGGCAGGCAAAGTACATTTTCCGACGGCTGGAATGTCTTGTCCATTATAAGTTCTCAAATGCGTGGTACTGTAGTTTCAGATAGGCGTTGGGAGCCTAACAGTTCATATGTGTGACGACTGAGCAATGTAACAGAGGAACCCGTGTCCAATTGACATTTCAACGTTTTCCACAAAGACGCAAATGAACAAAAAGTTTGTTGGACTGGCGTAGTACTGAAGACACTACTCGCTTGCTGGTTTTGCTAATGCC
The DNA here is from genome assembly GCF_021461395.2 of Schistocerca americana. Classification (NCBI taxonomy): domain Eukaryota; kingdom Metazoa; phylum Arthropoda; class Insecta; order Orthoptera; family Acrididae; genus Schistocerca; species Schistocerca americana. The sequence goes on along the minus strand of NC_060120.1, from coordinate 680,688,989 downwards.
TGTTGCAGGCTTTGAGAACACTACATTAATTACGTGGGCCTTGTGACTAGACGTTTGTGAGTGGGTCGAATTCTTATGTTTTTGTTCCGTTGCAAACATACGGATTTTGCAAATCCTTTCTTGCCGCAAGTGTAACACTGTGCTTGTCGAGAGGGGTAGTCTTGGCGTTTGTGCCGTGAATAACTCTGAGAGCGCGACATAATTCTGTCCGCCTTTGTATCCGCCCGTTTAGCGAGCTGCTTACACGGCGTGGAAAGTTGTCTGCATGGCGTGGCACGCGTAGGCTGTTGCTTAATGGGTTGGTCGCTAGCCGCATACGACTCAACCTGAGAAATTACTGGCTGCTCAGATTTGTCGGCCAACAAGGCACCCGAATCGTACTGATCTCGTATTTCCACCACTCGCTGAAATGATGGATCGGACTGTTTCAAAATATGTTCTCTAAGTTTAACATCAGTTACACTGTACACGATCGCCTCACGCAACATAACATCTGAATATAAAACACCAAAACCACATCTAAATTTTCATTTCCTTTTCATACCCTGTAAATCTTTTACCCACTCGCCTTAAATTTGTTCTGTTTCTTACAATTAAATAATTGGTACCTAGCCGCTACCACATTCACAAGTTGGTTATAATAGTTGGTTAGTGAATCTGGAACTTGATCATAGGAAAGATCAGTCGAAGTGGCGTTAGGAAACAGTTTTGGAATGAGGTGGAACACTACTCTTCCTACCGATGACAATAAGTAAGGCAAATTCACAGCACCTAGTACATTGTGAGAAAGTACATGGGCTTCAAACAGTTGCAACTACTCGAGCCACTGCTCTCCTAGTGCATGAAACTGGCGAAAAGGCGGTATAGCACTCGGAGCTGTGAAAGATGTTGCTTGTGCTACATTAGTAGTTTGGTCCGACAGGAGCTGCCGTACTGTTTTGCAGAGAGGATATTTGCTGGCTCTGAAACTGAAACATCTACATAGCTGCATTGCATCTAACACTAGGAGCTGTGGCTCCTGAGCAGGGGGTGGGATAGGTGGAGTGGGCGTGTTGAAAGAGACCAATACAATAAACAAGCAAGGGCAGCAAGAAAAATAATTACGAAAGCGAAGAAAATATCGGCAACGCCTACCTGAAAGAGTGATTATAAAAAAATACGATACGAGACTGTTAAAGCAAGTAAAAACCCCCGCAGAGAAAATACAAGAGAGAATTAAGGCGCTAGAAAAACATAAAAGAAAATTCTGTGGCTTCAAGGCGTGGACTTCTTTGTCTCCTTTTTGAATTCTCGTCGGCAATGTTGTGATCCACCCACTCGTCTAATATACGATGCCTACGAAAGCTGCTTTCTCGGATTTATAGACAATAATTAAATCAAATGTATTAATGAAGTTTACTATAGTAAGTTGAACTGACAATGCTTAACTTTGAGTATTCACAAAGGTGTGTAGTAAGGAAATGGCTACATGCAGATAATCAATGTCCTTCAGTAAATACAATTCCAGTACAAGCAAAACAATACAGTTCATAAGTCACAGCTGTAGTGTTTGTATGACGACTTGTCTTCAAGTCGGGCTCGCTGCTAGGTGGTGCAGCGCTTACATTCTCTTCGTGCTGATGCCGCTCCTGTCTCAGTGTCGTCCTAGAGAGGAGTCCGTCTGCTTGTTATTGGCTGACATCGTCTCACAGCCCTCTCTGATGTAACGTTCCAGCGTGACGTGCCGGCGCTTGACGTTATGCTGGAACAAACATAGCCGATTTTTTCATTTCATTTCAGTACCTCCGGACTAGGGGGGAGTGGGCTGGGAGAGTATAGATTGATTTTATGGTATTTTAAGTCTATGTAAATGAAGGTACTTCTACTCTTTACTGTTGACGTTTGTGAAAATAGTAGTTGCAAATGAAAAGACCAAACCAATGAAACAGTTGAGTTACAGTGGTTACTTAGATACTCAGGGTGATACAGAAGTTACTCCATTGATGTTGTATTTAGAGAACCATTAATGATACTTGAAACTTCCTGGCAGATTAAAACTGTGTGCCCAACCGAGACTCAAACTCAGGACCTTTGCCTTTTGCGGGAAGGTAGGAGACGAGATACTGGCAGAAGTAAAGCTGTGAGGACCGGGCGTGAGGCGTGCTTCGGTAGCTCAGATGTTAGAGCACTTGCCCGCGAAAGGCAAAGGTCCCAAGTTCGAGTTTCGGTCGGGCACACAGTTTTAATCTGCCAGGAAGTTTCATATCAGCGCACACTCCGCTGCAGAGTGAAAATCTCATTCTGGATTAATGATACTTCTTTACAGACACAGTCGTAAAATAAGTGCTCCGTTAAATGAAGAAACTTCAGACTTTGTGAATAAGCCTAGATGTGGTGTAAAAGGTATAAATACTGACTATAGAACTACTATAAATAAATGGATTAAGAGAAATACAAATTGATATTATAAAGGTGCAACTGAAAATGTATTACAAGTAACAAAGACAGCACTACGCTTATGCCAACATACTGACATTGAGTTTCATCAAGATAACAATAATCCTGAAATTTTACTTACAAACAAAACACATGTACATAATTGTGAAGTACATGGTCATCGCTGTCCAAAGAATGTAGATGGAAATGTTAATGCATTAGGTCACGCATTTTTTCGAATTATGAATAATATATCGTGGAAATACATACTAATGACGAAGACATGTGGTATTTGGAGATTGATGGGAACACACCAAAAGATAAAACAGATCTATTTGAAGTTTTGATTCACGAACACGCATTAGGTTTAGAACACACAGAAGTTAATGGCGCAGTAATGTATAGTGATTCACACTTTTCAATTATCTCAAGATGGCAACTGTGCTGTTCAAAGCTAGTATGGCACTCATAAAAAAGGTTTGCCATCAACACAGCCATGTATATCCACCAATAACTAACTGTCTAACATTTTATCACAAGATTTAAAAAAATAGACAGACTGTATCAAAGACCAAGAGGTAGCTATTTTTTATTTGTTAACTATATATATATATATATATATATATATATATATATATATATATATATGTATATGATAAATTGAAATACAAATGGTTCAAATGGCTCTGAGCACTATGGGACTTAACTTCTGTGGTCATCAGTCCCCTAGAAATTAGAACTACTTAAACCTAACTAACCTAAGGACATCACACACATCCATGCCCGAAGCAGACCGTAGCGGTCACGCAGTTCCAGACTCAAGCGCCTTTAACAGCACGGCCACACTGGCCGGCAAATTGAAATACATTTACAATTAATCCCACGATATCCTAAGCCAATATCTAGTATGGTATCGTATCAAGATTTAAATTAAATGGTATAGTAACCATATATACAGGAAAAACTGTTTTATTCCTTAATGAACTTTTCTGTATGGCGGTAGATGATTATGATTTTAAATATAAAAGACGAGGCATTATAACCACACAATTTCCAGCACTGCCTAGTGGAATAAATTCTGCATTTAGGTCCATTAATGGGTTGTTGTATTTTTTCGAAATGATATCTTATATGAATATAACAAATTCACAAAAAATTTGTTACAGCTGGTAAGCTGGTTTACCTTTATTTCTTGTTGATTGAATTGACCAACAGCACTAGTTCCTGAGGTAATGAATAAGTTAAAAGGTATACTGCAAGAACTAGAAAATTTTACTTTCGCCTAATAAAAGTTTTCTCCATGTAAATGGAAGTCATCCACTCCAAACTGAGTAAATATTGCAAAAATGAGAAGTTAATTGATAATTTTACTTTACAGAAACACAAAAGATGGTTTTAGGACAAAGTGCAAACAACTTATAAATTAATATTAGATAAGAGCATTAAATAGTAAACTCATTGCTTGTGCATGTGTGTGCATTAAATAGTAAACTAATTTCTTGTGTGTGTGTATGTGTATGTGTGTGTGTGTGTGTGTGTCTGTGTGTGTGTGTGTGTGTGTGTGTGTGTGTGTGTGTTTGTACATGTGTGTGTGTGTGTGTGTGTGTGTGTGTGTGTGTGTGTGTGTGTGTGTGTGTGTATGTGTGTGTGTGGTGTGTATTTTTGGAATAAATATTTCTATATATTATTATGCAGGCTCAGACAGATAACACACACAAAACGATGTGTTGATTGTCAATAGATTAAAGAAATAGTATGTTATTCTCAAATCCACAGCATCAGTTAGACTGTCAGTGAGAGAGCACTTTGAGTTCCTGGTGCTAGTAAGATGAGTACACCGTTGGTTTGTTATATGCTTTTACGAGCTTCATACTAAAGCGACTTATTTTCTGTTATCTGTGTAGTTACTAGTTTATTCTAGTAATTTATCGCTTGTTTGAGCGCTTACTAGGCACAACCTTTATTTTAATTACAGTGTAGTGTAGAGATTCACCATACTTATCGATACTTGTATCGATCCTCGCATCTTACAGGCTTTTGTTTGTATTGGTTAGTATAGCTTAGTGTTGGTTAGACCATCAAACCATCAAAGAGAGAGCACTTCGAGTTCCTGCTGCAAATAATGAAAGTGCACCGTTCGTTTGCTACATATTTTTATGAGCTCCAAACAGGAGGGACTTCAGTAATGGATAGGAACTGTGATTGCTGTGTACAGTTGCGAGCTGAGTTGGTGACCCTTCGCTCACAACTCCAGGTGGTGTTGTCTTCTGTCACACAGCTTGAAGCTGCTGTCAAGGGGCATCACTGTGGGGGATCAGATGCGTGGATATGAGGGATGTCAAGCATGTCCCACATGTCCCCTGATCACTCCACTGCTGTGACCACCCCAGTTACTACCTGCAATGAGGTTGACCCCTCACCCGTGGCCGAGTGGGAGATCATTCCAAAGTCTGGCAGGCAGTGAATGACTTTCTGAGGGGCTGATCGTAGGGCCCCACAGTTCATTTGACGAACAGTTTTCAGGCATTATCTGTGCTGACGAAGTTTTTAAACCAGATGCAGTTGTCCGCCCCATGACAGAGGAAGCTTCTCCGCACACAAGGTCTGAGCAGTGACAGAGGGTGAGTTTGCTGGTAGTTGGGAGCTCCAACGTTAGGTGCGGAATGGGGACCCTAAGTAACATGGCTGCCAATGAGGGGAACAAAGCCAGTGTGGACTCTGTGTCCATACTGGGGGGGGGGGGGGGGTGATTCTGGATGCAGATAGTGTGCTTCTGGATGCCATGAAGGTTACAGGGTGCAGCCAACTGCAGGTGGTGGCTCATGTTAGTACCAATGATGTGTGCCACTTTGGATCAGAGGAGATTCTCTCTGGTTTTGGGCAGCTAGAGGAAATGGTAAAGACTGCCAAGCTTGCTTGTGAGATTCAACCAGAGCTCACCATCTGCAGCATTGTTGACGGAACTGACTGCCGTGCTTTGGTGCAGAGCTGAATGGAGGGTCTAAGTCAGAGGCTCAGGCGACAGATTACTTGACTTGCACCATCAGGTGGTGGGTTTCCAGGTACTGCTTAAGATGTCAGAAGTCCACTACACACAGGAAGCAGCTACAACAGTAGTGGTGGCTGCATTGAAGGGGATGGATGGTCTTTTAGGTCACAGGGTCTCGGGAAACCATAGAAATGATGCCCATCTAAAAGGGGGCAGGTAAAACACATACATACATATATTAATCCTTGTTCCATAGATCAGGAATACAACATTTCGTAATGATATGGAATGTGTCACTTTAACATAGGTTTTCTCTGCGCATAATAAATAATTAGTTTTTTCCTTTTTCATTTTTCATTTTTATTTTTTTACAGTTACTGCATCATATCTAAGGGATTGTCATTCAGAAATTCTTTTAATTTGCTTTTCAATTTTGATTGGCTATCTGTCAGACACTTAATACTATTTGGCAAATGACCAAGGATTTTTGTGGTAGCATAATTCACCCCTTCCTGTGACAAAGTGAGATTTAATTCAGAATAGTAGATTTGTAGCTAAGCACTTGGGATGGGTTATTAATGACAAATTTCATAAGTGAATATACGTATTGTGAAGTTACTGTGAATAAATGTCAGCAAGGTGATCTGGGGTGGACTCCAGCTGTTATTCTGATTACACTCTTTTGTGCAATGAATACTTTTTCTCTTAACGACAAATTACCCCAAACTATGATGGCATATGAAAGCAGTGAATGAAAATAGACATGGTAGGCTAATTTACTGATATGTTTATCACTAACATTTGCAATAACCCTAATAGCATAAATAGCTGAACCTAACCGTTTCAGCAGATCATCGACGTGTTTCTTCTAATTCAATTTCTCGTGAAAATCTCATTCTGGATATTTAAGCTTATCTAGAAGAATGTCACGATTCATACAGTCAAAAGCTTTTGAGAGATCACAAAATACGCCAACGGGTGATGTTGAGTTATTCAATGCATTTAATATTTGATCAGCGAAACTATAGCATTTCCTGTCGAAAACCCTTTCTGAAAACCAAACCGACATTTTGTTAGTACTTCATTTTTGCAAATATGTGATGCTACTCTTGAATGCATTACTTTTTAAAAAAGTCGTCAGAAATGAGATTGGGCAGTAGATGTTGGCATCAGACCTATCTGCCTTTTTATGCAATGTTTTAACAATAGTGTATTTCAATCTATCTGGAAAATGACCTGTTTCAGAGAACTACTACATATCTGGCTGAGAAGCTTTTAGTACTCTATCTGAAATGCCATCAATTCCATGTGAGCTTTTACTTTTGAGTGAATTTATTATTTTCGTGATTTCAATTTTATCAAATTGCGTAGGTACTGCTTCTTCCACATATTGTCTTGCATTTTCTAATGAATGGCTGTAATCTATTTTCTCTACACCACTTAAAGCAATTATTAAAAATGTTTTCTGCTTCTGACTTCTTGTTAACAGCTTTTCATTGTTGTTGTTAGAAATACAGTCTTCCTGTGCTCTCCATTGCCACATTGCCATGCTTCCCTTTTAACAATATATCAGATTGTCTTAATCTGATTTTCAAATGTGCTAATCTCAGACATAATGCACATACTTCTGGAATTTTAATAACTTTTCTTAATACAATGCAGTAGTTTTTATAATGTTTCACCGTTTTGGGGTCATTAGTTTGGGTCTCATTACTCCTCGTAGCTGTAAGATACATTTCCCTTTTCTGTTTACAAGAAACTTTTATCCCTTTAGTAAGGCATAGTTTTTTACATGGTTTCTTACAATTAAATTTCACCGTTTTCTTAGAGAAACTGTTTTCAAATATACTCGCATTGGTATCATGAAATAGGTTAAATTTTAAATTACCATCATATTCCCTGTACACCTCAACCCAATCTAACTGTTGCAAGCTTTCCCTAAAATTTTGAATTGTTAAATCGTGAACTGAATGAACTATTTCGGAGGACTGTCTTCCATTACTGTATAGAGTTATATCGTATACTATAACTAGCTGTGCATCATTATAAGGCAGTCCATTCTTAACAGGAAAAGTTTTTATTTTATTAAATTTATCTTGGTCTATGAAAACATTATCTATCAGTGTTCTGATTTCTGGTACCACCCAAGTAGCAGAATCAATAATTGATGTAAAATTGAAAGAACCATGTAATACTTCAAGGTCAAGCTTTCTATCGGACTCTTTCAGAAAATATATGTTGAAATCCCCACAAAAAATAATTTTTTTCCTCTGTCTGACAGCACAACAAAGAATCCAAGTTTTTGAAAAACAGTTGACAATTTGCGAATGGGGACCTATAAATGGCTACAATTATAAAAGTGCCATTATTCAGTGTAAGCTCACACTCACTTGTTTCTATATGTTGCTCTTCGCAAAGTTTCCTAGTTTCCAAATTTTTCACACTGTGACAGATTTTAACATTTATGGCAACTCCTCCTCTCTCCATAGTGTCTCTACTTACGTGTTCTGAAAGCTTATATCCACCTACATTTACCATTTCCATACCTGTGACTATATGACGTTCAGACAGGCATAGTGTATCTATTCCACCCTCAGTATCTAAATCTTATAAACAAACAAGAGGCTCATGTGTTTTGTTTTTTAATTCCCTGGTACTCTGATTAAATATACTTACATTATTTTTCATTGTGCTTTTATGTGAATGCTGCGACATACTAACACTCTTTTTATCTCTACTGTTATGAGAATCTTGTGGTATTGTAACATCTCTAGTAAATGCCTGTCTGAACTTTTGAGCTTAATTTCAATCAGTATAGGATTATTGGACTCTGATGTTAACCTAAAAATGTACTCCCATGAGTATTGTAGTTGTAAATTGTCGTAGGTGTTTTGGGAAAGAACCAGAGCTCCAAGCCCTAAGAGAAAGCACTGAAGCTTAACTAGTTGTAGGTACGGAAAGATGGTTCGTTCAAATGGCTCTGAGCACTATGGGACTTAACTGCTGACGTCATCAGTCCCCTAGAACATAGAACTACTTAAACCTAACTAACCTAAGGACATGACACACATCCATGCCCGAGGCATGGTCGTGGTCGCGTGGTTCCAGACTGTAGCCGGAAATCTGGCTAAAGCTGGAAATAACTTAAGCCGAATTTTTTCAAACGACCTAACGATGTTCAGAAAGGACAAAGAAACTCCGTTGTTTACCTTGTAGTGAAATTGAAGTAGGTAGTCCTTGCAAGATAATGTGGGTTGAGTTTATACTTGACAGTCGGACTAAACTATTAATTGGATCGTTTTATCGACCCCCTGACTTACAGGATCAAGTTGCCGAACAGTTAAAAGAAAATTTGACTCTCATTTGAAATAGGTGCCCCACCCATACAATTATAGTAGGTAGTGTCTTCAATCTACCCTCGATATGCTGGAAAAATTATACGTTTAAAGCCAGTAGCAGGCATAAAACGTCATCCGAGATTGTACTGAATGCTTTATTAGCCGAACAGTTAAAAGAAAATTTGACTCTCATTTGAAATAGGTGCCCCACCCATGCAATTATAGTAGGTAGTGTCTTCAATCTACCCTCGATATGCTGGAAAAATTATACGTTTGAAGCCAGTAGCAGGCATAAAACGTCATCCGAGATTGTACTGAATGCTTTGTTAGAAAATTATTTTGAACAATTATTTCATGAGATTACCCGAAGCTTAAATGATTTCGAAATCATACTTAACATCTGAGCAACAAATAATCCTGGACAAATAGGGAGTATCATAACGGACACAGGGATTAGTGACCACAAGGCAGTAGCTGCTAGGCTGAATACCGTAGCACCCACAACCATCAAAAATAAACGCAAAGTACATCTGTTTAAAAAAGCAGATAAAAATTATCGTAAAGCTTTTTAAAGAGACAGCCTACACTCCTTCCGATCTGATGATGAAATCGTAGAAAAAATGTGGAATGATTTCAAAGAGATAGTATCGACGGCAGTCGATATATATTACATAAATGAGTAAGTGATGGTACTGATCCGCCATGGTACACAAAACAGATCAGGTCGCTGTTACAGAAGGAACGAAAAAAGTGAGTCAAATTTAAAAGAACGCACGATCTCCAATATTGGCAAAGTTTTGCAGAAGTTAGAAATATAGCGCATACTTCAATGCGAGATGCTTTTAATAATTTCCAAAGGTTTTGATCGTACATAAAGCACACCAGTGGCAAGATGCAATTAATACCTTCACTGCGCAATAACAATGGTGAGGTCACTGATGACAGTGCGACTCAAGCAGAGTTATTAAATACGGTTTTCAGAAACTTCTTCACCAAAGAAGACGAAGTAAATATTCCTGAATTCCAATCAAGAACAACTGCCATGCTGAGAAACATAGAAGTAGATTTTCTCGATGTAACAAAGCAGCTTAAATTACTTAATAATGGCAAGGCCCCCAGTCCAGATTGTATGCCAGTGAGCTTCATTTCAGAGTATGCTGATACAATAGCACCATATTTAGCAATTATATATAACCGCTCGTTCATAGAACGATTCATACCTAAAGACTGGAAAATTGCTCAACTCACACCAATACTCAGAAATGGAAATAGGAGTAATCCGCTAAATTACAGGCCCATATCACTAACATCGATTAGCAGTAGGTTTTTGGAACATGTGCTGTGTTAGGAGATTATAAATTACCTCGAAGAAAACGATTCATTGACACATAGCACGGATTCAGAAATACTGTTCTTGCGAAACATAACTCGCTCTTTATACTCCTGAAGTAATGAGTGCTATCGACAGTGCATGTCAAATTGATTCCATATTTTTAGATTTCCATAAGGCTTTCGACAACGTTCCTCACAAGCGCATTCTAATCAGACTGCATGTCTATCGAATATTGCCTCAGTTGGGCGACTGGATTCATGATTTCCTGTCATAAAGATCACACTTCATAGTAATAGATGAAAGGTCATCGAGTAAAACAGAAGTAATATCTGGCGCTCCAAAAGGAAGTGTTACAGATCCTCTATTGTTCCTGATGTATATTAACGACATAGGTGAAATCTGAGTAGCCCTCTTAGGTTGTTTGCAAGTGATGCTGTCATTTACCGTCTTGTAAAGTCATCAGATGACCAAAACGAATTGCAAAATGATTCAGGTAAGATATCTGTATGGTGCGAAACGTGGCAATTGACCCTGAATTAAATAAATGTGAAGTTATTCGTATGAGTACTAAAAGAAATCCGTTATTGCACAACATGTACCAACCTAATGTAGACTTCATTCTACTGATACTTAGAACGACAAGTTATTTCCTCAATTCTAATCAGTTTTAAACAGCCAGTTTCAATACAATTCCAATGTTAAAATTAAACGAAACTATATTTTCAATAAAAAACAAGAACTAGTCTGACATAAAATTAATGGAAATAGTAAAATTGAAAAACAATCCCGGAAATTATCTCTTGACTACAGTTCAACATTGCGAACTCTGTCATTGGAGCAAACAGCAAATGAGGAACTTTCATTGAAAAACGTTGTAGCTCATCGTAATCAGAAACATATATATATATATATATGATCATCGGTTTCTATTGCATTAATAGTGACAGATATTACACACACTACGACTGTGTAAACAGCACGTAATACATGGATTCATTATTCAGATATCTGAGTTACATCTGTTTTATTCAGATCATATTTTAAAACAAGATGGAGATGAGTGAGGCTATGGGGTCAGTACGTTCACTTAACAGCTCTCTAATTCTTTGAAATTTTAAACAATTTACTTCTGAAAGTGCGGACTTACGTTTCTATCATCGTTATATACGTCACTTGATTTCCAAATAAACAACTTCCATGGGTAAACTGATTTTGTGTTCATTTGTGCATTGAAGACTGTATGTCTGTGGCCTGATTTTAACTTTGAAGTTATTTTAAAATATTAAATAACAGAAGAAACAACCGTGGTGTTTGTTTATTAGGCGTATCAATCTAGAACAATGGAAAAAATAGTAACATCACTTCTTTTTATTATGGTGTCGCCGTAAGTGTTGTCACAACACTTTTTGTTAGAATCAGATCATATGAAACTGTGGCTCTTATCATTCTTCTAGAAACAGGCGTAAAGCACAGAAAACTTCCGTATTTACTAACAACTGTGCACTTTTCGCTGAAGCATCTTCTTTTAACATAGTGGGCTGCGATGTTATTCTTATGACGTCAAACGAGCTCTATGTGAGAATTACATAGTGTCTTATGAAGCAAACGAACATTTCCACAGCATTTGTACCGTTGAAGGTGTAATTTCAGTACGGTTGAGTGTATAAAAATAGTATACTCGGAGCCTTACAGATAGATTTAACCTTCTTGAGAAGTGGCAGATGGGTTAAAACACAGAAAACCGGAAATCACTACAAAAATGTCAAAATCAAAAACAAACAGAATATGACTAGTACGTATACACATGTAAAATTTTCTTTCATGATTCTTAAACCAACTGTTGTTATGTTCTGTGCAAAATTCTACCAGGTGGCATCATCTTTCATTCCTTTCCCATAGTCCATGACACCTACTGTTTCTCCTTCTATTCGTTTTCCTAGTATCGAATTCCAGTCTCCCCTAACTACCTGATTAATTTATTTTATGAAACCATGCATTTATTCAATCTGTTCATTATCTGCAGAATTAGATGGCATATCAACTTGTACTATTGTGGTGTACTACATTTCATTATTTATCAGAAACCTGGAATTAGTGGTGCTGTATCACTGTTTGAATTAACACATTATATTTTGGATGAAATATTTTACTTGAATCGAGGTGTCTCACTATTCGATATTGACAGTGCTAAACCTGTTATTTCACAAAGCTTTTCTCAGTGAGTGTCGAAAAGCAAGTTGCGCAGTTTTCTCACAAGCCGGCTTCGATGACTTATTTCATGCAAGCTATCCCCCAAAAAACTAACACGTCATTGCAAATAATACAGGTGCTTATGACATCCAAAGCATGTTGCTAAAGGTAAGGTCAGTTTGGAAAGGAGGAACTACGTACGAAAACTTTAATCAGACGAGGAGAGGTGATAAACTAATTACATGTTAAAAGATCGATAACGAAAGAGACAGATTACGTCAAGCAATTTTATATAGTAATTGAAGTATCTGTTATTTTACACCAGAACCAGTTTTCATTACTTGAATATTTAGATGGCATTCCTTCTGAGGGACTCGATAAGGATTAGATCAAATGCCAGTAATAGATCTTCGGTTTATGAAAACAGCGAAGGATTCATAAAACTTTATCATAATCACTCACAACATTCCGATTACCTTATTTCTAACCACTTCTATGAGAACGACGCACTAATCAGTTTAGCATACGGCCTTAACTCTATTGAAAGGTTTGTTTACCGTGTCTAGAGTCAAACATGCGTGTAAGCGTGGGAGTGGGTACGGAGTAACACAACGTAATCGGGAGCTAGGGCAGGTAGAGGCCCAGACGTCGTGGTCGATGTGTAGCCAATATTAACGCTAAGCGGGGCGTGATATGGGCTGCAGATAGCTATCGGGTCAACAGACGGGCATACATTAGGTCCCAACTGCATCAATAATTGACGCACTATTACCAGATTGTAACGGATTGTGCCCATGAATTAGTTTAGGGTGAATCAATCCTGGCTGCAGGTACAGCTAACCCAACTAGAAACAGCGGTTTATTTGGGAGGCTAGTATACGAGAAGGAGAAACTCGCTTTTCAAATATTATTAATTTAAAGCGTGAACGTGATATTCGAACAGAAACTTGCAACAAATTGTATGTCAAGTGCAGAGTCAGAAGAAATCCTAACGGGGTTCCAAATGCAGTGGAGTAGTACTTTTTAAAAAGGAGATTCCATCCAAACGCCACCGAAACGTAAGTTTCCTGCTTCCGTCTAATTTTTAAGAGAACTCTACATGCAGTTTGAAAACACTGCACGGACATTAAAGTACCAAAGTACATGGAGGTAACTCCTGATGGAACTATCTTTCAGAGATCATGCAACAAAAAAACCGAAAAAATGTAAACAAGAAACATCATTCAAAAGCTAGGTAGCACTTCCTGGGGAGCATCGGCATTCATCCTGCGTTTCTTCTAGTCTGCCTGCTTATCTGTGTGGTCAGCGTAGATGGCTGCCATGTGGACAACTCGAGCTCGGTTCCCAGACTGCAAACTAATGGTCTACTTGACAGAAGTTGCGGCTTCAAGGTCTAAAAGTCGGCAAATGGGTCGGCAGACGGTCGTGTTGACCACATGCCCCTCCATGTTGCATCGGCATGATGTCGCACGGCAGAGGATGACACGGCGGCCGATAGACGTCCCTAGGGATTGCAGGACCAGACGTGGATCACGCTTTTTCTTGTCTTGTCTGATTATTGTGCCCCAGTTTGATTAAACAGCTGATATGCACAGAAGATAGATGCCCAATCAAATAACACCATGAGAATTCTTGCTGGTGGTATCTAATCAACACCTAGGGAACGACTACGAATAAGGTCAACACCCATAGAATGACTACCAGTACATTCCTACTCAACTACGATGGATCAGTCCTCTCTGGAAAGCGTCCAAAAATATTATCTCTACACATAAAAGGCAATGTCCTGACTGACTGATTGACTCAAACAGCTAAGGACAGTAACTTTTAATTTAGAGAAGATATGTATCTTTTACTGTGAGCATCGTTTAATAAGGGATTTCTAGAAATTACAGTCCTAATGGGATGAAATAGGAGATGAAGGTTTTTATGAGAAAATGTCGCTATTAAGGTAATTTCGAATCTAGACCTACGAAAATTTGTATTTGGTTTCTCGGTCAGAAATACGAGTTTCAGCATTTTTGGAAATTTAACCACTAAGGGGGATAAAACACCGGGTGAAATTTTTTTGAAAATAAATGGTTACTAAGAAACTACAGCAGGATTTTAAGGCTACATCTATGACAACTGGTATTTGATTTCTCAGTTAGAAATTAAAAAAAGTACGTGTTTTAATATTTCTGGATATACAACCTCTAAGGTAGGGCAATAGCGATGAAATATTTTTAAGATTTCTTGGAAGAATATATGTGATTTTGACAGAAGTGGGCTTCGCTAACAAGATATACGGAATGTACATATTGGTTTCAACGGTGATACTTGTCTTATTGTACTATACCTTAAGCCCAAAATTATACCTCTTTATAAGCAGAAAATGACGGCATATTAAGCATAGTCAGTAGCTGTAATAAATACTAAACATCAAATTTTTCTTGCCGCTGGAAGCTGTTATACAACTAACAACAACTGAAATACGAATCCAGAACCAATTGTAGTCGATTATTAACGTAGATCATAGTATAAGAAACTAAGCTGGACTATATAGTATCACGTCGAGAGAATTTGGTATTTCGCTGGATTCTCTGTCTTACGACGCGTGTGCGGAAGAGGTGAAAATGTCAACGTGACGGAAATGTTTTTTATATTCTTAAAAGCTGGTAGTGGCCAAAAGTTCACTTCACATATGTTTTGAACTGTAATGCATAAAAGAGATTGTTAAAACAAACTGTTGTACATTGTACCTCTGGCTTTGTTAGCCGACTTGGATATAATGTCTAATTATTTTTGTTTTTGTGTTGTCTTCCTAGCGGGAGTAGAGAGAGGTATGTTAGAATTTATCGAAAGCAGTTTCTTCCCATAGTATCACTGAGGATAGGTAGGCCCCACCTTTTTATTTTTACCAAAGTTCAAGTTCAGTACTATTGGCTCCAAGAATACCACGAGCATACAATAAAGCGATAAAAGCCTCCAGTTTCTCCAAACCAACACTCCACGACTCATTTCCTAGAACAAATTTTGCCTCCGTTTCTGTACAGTGTATTATGTCTTTCAGTACTGATTCATCAACAAACAGACGCCATGCACTCACTACACTGGCGTCAGCAACAAACCGCTTTGAATATGGTGTAGCTCCTGGACTTTCTCTCACGATGTTATGAATCGCCAGTCTGCCTGATGTGGCCTTTCCAAACTCTGCTACAGTCCACTCCATGATGCCATCAGTACCCAGCAACATATTACATGGTATTGGGAGGCGTGTGTAGATCTGTCCCTTCTAACATCTTCTTTTACGTGATAAATTTTCTGCTGCTGCAATAGAACAATTGAAAACTTCAAATTAGAAGTGTCCGCTCAGAATAATTGTCATCTATATCCTGAATTTTATATGAAAGTTGAATTTTATTACGTAAATAACGTATTTCATAATTATTACTAATCTGGCTGACCATCTACATTTTCAGCTTAATCTGAATCACTGCTTCTAGAGTGATAGTTCGGTTGACAGTAATCTTCATCCGCATCTTCTCTTAGTTTCATTATTGTGAGTATTATTGCTGTTTAGAGAATGATTGTTAACAGATTTGATCTCAACCAGGGGAACAAGGACATGCTGTTAGACATTTTGTTAGAATAATCAACTCAGCCGTCGAAATGACCACTCTAGTGGCTCTAGGTATACTTGTTAACAACGTCCTAACCATTTTTCAAAAAATAAATATATTTAGTACGGGTGATTCTGACTTTTAACCTGGAAAACTGAAGCTCATAGCAATACGACATAAATTTCAGTCAAAATAACGTTTTTAATAGGTGTTGCAGTCATTTTGACCGCTCTGGCGATTCTAGTGTTAAAAGTTCAGTCAGATCGTGACCGATGGGTCGCATCTAGTTACAGAGTAGTAAAACAGAAACTTCAAACAGCTTACAGTGTTCTTTCAACAACACAGTTTTGTGTAGGATGTTTTTTAGTCACAGACCGTAATATCCTTGTCCTAGTTATAATATCCCTTCCCCAAGTTAATTGCAATAATGTAATAAATCTTTTTGTTGTGAATGACTTATGTCTACAATTTTGAAATGTGATCCATGATTACTTATCATTTTGCGTTTATTTGGCCCTTGTGCACGGAGTGATATCATCAAGTTCAGTTACTATTACCGTGAACAACGTGTTTTAGGGCTTTACTGCAAACTCAGTCATATCATGTCTTCAGAGCGCCCCTCATCTCGAACACCTGCCCTCCAGCGAAGACGGCTGGCAGCGGCTCGAAGGGGGCCTACAGGTGACCGACGGGCTGGAAGACTAAATCCACGTTAGGTGCACTGTGCCAGCAAGAGGTATGCAGCTGGTTCTCGTACTGGTGCTTGTAGCCGCCTCATGGGCCAGCATGGATCACTCTTAGTAGAAGGTGGCTACCAGACTGAAATCCCTTTGAAGAAAAATGATGGTTGTCTTTACTGGCTCGGAGCATATTTGTTCTGCTACTGCAGCGTGCCTGGTCAGGTAGGTCACAGGATGTCTGTGGGTCTGGTGTGAAGTAACTGACCCTCCGCTTGGCGATAGCATGAAGTACCCAGGACGTCGCTTCCGTAGCCATGCTTGCTACGTCACAGGCAGCCCTGATGTAGCTTCTGACCTGCCGTCTGTCTTGAGGTGCTTCTTTCGATCCTTGCACTGGCCAATGGAACGGTCATAGTCTTACTAAGCCACACCAAGTCTTTTATTTGTGGGGCAATAAATATCTTTAGAACACATAATGTGCACGTTATGATTAAATAGTGATTTTACTGCTACGTCATTCAATACACAACATTAAGACAATGCACGTCTTATACCGAAACGGCTGCATAAACAAAAATCACTGGGTTCACTTTAAGGCTAGCTACTTCGGACAAACGGGAAAGAATTTTAAAATACATTACATGCAAGACGCAGAATTACAAAAGGAAAAAAGACATAGGGAGTAAATACAGATTAGCATTTGATCTCATGCAACATAGTCACACGATACACAACCTCGTAATTCTTCATATAATGAAGAAGGAGAACCTTATGAACATATATAAAGAATAGAAACTGACGCCCACCTGCAAACATCCAGGGTAAAGATGCTTAACGAAGAGGCACGTTAACACCCGTCAGTGTTCTTGGTATATATTCCACTCCATTATTGATAACTAGCCTTAAAAGGTATTTTAGAATCACGTTCAGATGTTTGTAAGTATGGTTTTACCTAGCCAACAGCCAACAATAGTTCTTGGCACTCTGGCATCCTCTACAGTTCCAAGTGTCCTAACATTTGTCCTGTCAGGCACGAACTGGAGGTACCCTCAAATGTAACAAATTTAGAATTTAATTAAACCAAAACAATTACATATACGAACATCAAAAAAAGTTTTGCATCACACCGGTTCCCAGAAATCCTGAAGATAGACGTTGATTGTCATTATTGTGTCACAGACACAGTCTCTTTGACTATTCAGAGATGTCACAAAACCCGCCAAAGATGTAAACAACCATGCATGAGCAGCGCCTATTAGACGGAGGGGGTCCGACAGCCGATCAGTTCCAGTCATTCCACCAAGAAGGAGGTACATGGCTCCCGTTGTCTATAGTTCAACCGTGTTTAGACGGTCAATAAAGCTGTTCGATCGCGTCCACTTTGTTACTTTACGGCAGGATGGGCTCTCCACAAGGGAAGTGTCCAGGTGTTTCGGAGTGATCCATTTCGGACATGGAAGAGATACAGAGAGACAGGAACTGTCGATGACATGCATTGCTCAGGCCGCCCAAAGGCTACTACTGCGGTAGACGACCGATATCTACGGATTATGGCTCGGAGGAACCCTGACAGCAACGGCACCATGTTGAATAATGATTTCGTGCAGCCACAGGACGTCATGATACGACTCAAACTGTACACACCAACGTCCATGGCGAGGTCCATCTTTGCAACCACGACACAATGCAGGGCAGTACAGAGGGGCCCGACAACATGCCGAATGGACCGTTCAGGCTTGGCATCACGTTCTCTTCACTGATGAGTGTCGCATATGCCTTCAACCAGACATTCGTGGGAGACGTGATTGGAGGCAACCCGGTTAGGGTGAACGCCTTAGATGTGTCCAGCGAGTGCTGCAAGTTGGAGATTGCCTGCTGTTTTGGGGTGGCATTATGTGGGACCGACGTACGCCGCTGGTGGTCACAGAAGGTGCCATAAAGGCTGTACGATACGTGATTGCCATCCGCCGACCGATAGTTCATCCATATTGACAGTATATTGGCGAGGTATTTGTCTTCATGAATGACAATTTGCGCACGTCTTGTGAATGACGTCCATCAGGATAACGACATCGCTCGACTAGAGTGACGAGCATGTTCTCCAGACGTGAACCCTATCTAACAAGCCTGATGTAGATGGAAACGTGCTGCTTATGAACGACGTGACCCACCAACCACTCTGAGGGATCTACGCCTAATCGCCGTTAAGGAGTGGAACAATCTGGACCAACAGTGCCTTTATGAACTTGTGGATAGTATGCCACGGCGAACACAGGCATGCATCAATGCAAGAGGAAATTCTATTGGGTATTAATGCTATAGGTGTGTACAGCAATCTGGACCATCACCTCTGAAGGTCTCGCTGTATGGTGGTACAACATGCAATGTGTGGCTTTCATGAACAATAAAAAGGGCGGAAATCATGTTTATGTTGATCTCTATTCCAATTTTCTGTACAGGTTCCGGAACTCTCGGAACCGCAAAAGTTTTTTTCATGCCTGCAGATATTCAGTGATAAGGTACATAATTTAAAATTTCAAAACTGCAAAAATATAATTCTTTTTAATGCCAAAACACGGCAGTATGTATGAAAATACAAAGCTTTATAATCTTGACACTTCCATTTTTCCTACGATAGAATTCAGCGCATGATTTTTAATCTTATCTGTGGTAAGGTGTTATGGGACCAAACTACTGAGGTCATCGGCTCCTAAGCTTACACACCACTTAATCTATCTTAAACTAACTTACGCTAAGGACAACACACACACCCAAGCCCGAGGGAGGACTCGAACTTCCGACGGAGGGAGCCACGGGGACTGTGCCGAGGCCCCCTAGACCGCTCGGCTACCCGACGCGTCACAGGTTCGAATCCTGTCTCGGACATGGATGTGTGTGATGTCCTTAGGCTAGTTAGGTTTAAGTAGTTCTAAGTCTAGAGGACTGATGACCTCAGATGTTAAGTCCCATAGTGCTCAGAGCCATTTGAACCATTTGGCGGGGCAGGAAGCGGAACTCACATTCTCTTTGAATTATCAGACAGTGTAGTATAGAGATGATTTAAACGAGTTTCGTGGATCCCAATTAAGTTGAACCACTTCTTGTAGTTGTCCTGGTGTCACACATGTAGTTTCAAAAGCGGGGGTTGTTCCTGGTAAAACAGAAAGTAGCGTGCTGGAGTTGTGCGGTGTCAAAGAAATGTGTCGACGATCAATGTGATAACTGACGAAAACTTCACACCAAACGTTTACATCTCACTGCTTCTGAAGAGCTGCCTGACGGCAGCAGATACTGCAACTGTCTGAAATAAATGTGTGCCTAGATCAACTTATGACTCATTTTTATCGCCGGTGAGGCTGATGTCGAAAAGAGAGTAAGAATATAATCCTTTATGCCTTATTTACGAGTGTTGTTTTCATTGTAAAGTTGCTGTTGCATTGAATACTACATCAGTAGGTTGGCGTTGCATGAGTACCCATTTAATCAATTCTTTTATTAGTTCATCTCATCATTCCCCACCTCCTGTCTGTATCTCTCTTCCCCTCTCTCTGCCCATATCCACTACTACCTTTCTCTGTTTACTTCTTCTATCCCTCATTCTTTGTCCATTCCCCTTGCCCTCTCTCTGACCATCTCCTCTTCCTTCTCTGTTCATCTCCTTCTTCCCCTCCGACACATTTCTTTGTGCTTCCACTGCTCCCCTTCTGCACCCTCTCCGACAGTCTTCTCCTCCCTCTTCCAAACTCCACTTCTCCCCTCTGTCATCTCCTGTCACCCCCTCTTTCCACCCATCTTTTCCTCTTTCCTTTCTCTGTCCATCCCCTCCTGTCCCATTCACTCTCCGCTTTGTCACCCCCAACCCAGTAGGAGGATGGTGGTTCTTACCCCGACAATATTTTTTTCTAGATCATAACTAACACGTGCATCAAATTTTATTCAAATAGTTCCGAGAGGTTAGAATGAGCTTCTCACTTGTGGCTTTGTCTACGTACACATTTTTCAAATATGTCTCACATATACTGAACATATTTCACAGGTATTTCTAAACATACTTCACCCAAATCTCTAGTGAATTTCACCCTGCAGTTCAATTATCACGCAGCTCAACGTTTATGACGTCTTAGTTTTTGCGTTATGTGTTGCACAGTAATAAATTGTTCTGGTTACATTCAGCGACGTATGTGTATACTGCCTGCGGAATGTGTTACGAATAACATTAATAGCAAAGAAGTAACAAATTAAAATTCATCCATGATGCAGCCGTCTTTTACGCCTTTTAGTATATGACGTATCTCCTGAGCTATATGCCGTACAAAGACATATATTTCTTATCTACATTCAGCGATATATGTCTGTACTGCCTGCTAAGTGTGTTGCCAATACAGCTCGTAGTAATGAAGGAATAAAAATAAACGTCATGCATAAGGCGGCAGTTTTTCACGCATTTCAGTATTTATGAGGTTGTAACTCCTGAACTATGCGTCACACAGTGATATAATTTTGCAGGTATGTTCAGTGGTCTATGGCTGTACTGTCTGCCAAATGTGTCACGAGTACAGATGTAGTAAAGATGTAATAAAGTGAAGCATCATTCTCATTCTTTAAGCGGTATTTTTGCTGTGTGAACAGCGAAAATGTAGTAGGCGATAAACTTTTTTCCTTGGATCATTTTGTTAGGGGTGTTAGGGAGAAAAAATTTGTTAGCTGTTTCAAATTACGTGCAAAGTTTGTTGCATGTGACTAATTGGTCATCAGTCTACTGACTGGTTTGATGCGGCCCGCCACGAGTTCCTTTCCTGTGCTAGCCTCTTCAACTCAGAGTAGCACTTGCAAGCTACGTCCTCAATTATTTGCTTGACGTATTCCAATCTCTGTCCTCCTCTACAGTTTTTGCCCTCTACAGCTCCCTCTAGTACCATGGAAGTCATTCCCTCATGCCTTAGCAGATGTCCTATCATCCTGTCCCTTCTCCTTATCAGTGTTTTCCACATAATCCTTTCCTCTCCGATTCTGCGTAGAACCTCCTCATTCCTTACCTTATCAGTCCACCTAATTTTCAACATTCGTCTATAACACCACATCTCAAATGCTTCGATTCTCTTCTGTTCCGGTTTTCCCACAGTCCATGTTTCACTACCATACAATGCTGTACTCCAGACGTACATCCTCAGAAATTTCTTCCTCAAATTAAGGCCGATATTTGATATTAGTAGACTTCTCTTGGCCAAAAATGCCTTTTTTGCCATAGCGAGTCTGCTTTTGATGTCCTCCTTGCTCCGTCCGTCATTGGTTATTTTACTGCCTAGGTAGCAGAATTCCTTAACTTCATTGACTTGGTGACCATCAATCCTGATGTTAAGTTTCTCGCTGTTCTCATTTCTACTACTTCTCATTACCTTCGTCTTTCTCCGATTTACTCTCAAACCATACTGTGTACTCATTAGACTGTTCATTCCGTTCAGCAGATCATTTAATTCTTCTTCACTTTCACTCAGGATAGCAATGTCATCAGCGAATCGTATCATTGATGTCCTTCCACCTTGTATTTTGATTCCACTCCTGAACCTTTCTTTTATTTACATCATTGCTTCCTCGATGTACAGATTGAAGAGTAGGGGCGAAAGGCTACAGCCTTGTCTTACACCCTTCTTAATACGAGCACTTTGCTCTTGATCGTCCACTCTTATTATTCCCTCTTGGTTGTTGTACATATTGTATATGACCCGTCTCTCCCTATAGCTTACCCCTACTTTTTTCAGAATCTCGAACAGCTTGCACCATTTTATATTGTCGAACGCTTTTTCCAGGTCGACAAATCCTATGAAAGTGTGTTGATTTTTCTTTAGCCTTGCTTCCATTATTAGCCGTAACGTCAGAATTGCCTCTCTCGTCCCTTTACTTTTCCTAAAGCCAAACTGATCGTCACCTAGCGCATTCCCAATTTTCTTTTCCATTCTTCTGTATATTGTTCTTGTAAGCAGCTTCGATGCATGAGCTGTTAAGCTGATTGTGCGATAATTCTCGCACGTGTCAGCTCTTGCCGTCTTCGGAATTGTGTGGATGATGCTTTTCCAAAAGTCAGGTGGTATGTCACCAGACTCATATATTCTACACACCAATGTGAATAGTCGTTTTGTTGCCACTTCCCCCAATGGTTTTAGAAATTATGATGGAATGTTATCTATCCCTTGTGCCTTATTTGACCGTAAGTCCTTCAAAGCTCTTTTAAATTCAGATTCTAATACTGGATCCCCTATCTCTTCTAAATCGACTCCTGTTTCTTCTTCTATCACATCAGACGAATCTTCACCCTCATAGAGGCTTTCAATGTATTCTTTCCACCTATCTGCTCTCTCCTCCGCATTTAACAGTGGAATTCCCGTTGCACTCTTAATGTTACCACCGTTGCTTTTAATGTCAACAAAGGTTGTTTTGACTTCCCTGTATGCTGAGTCTGTCCTTCCGACAATCGTATCTTTTTCGATGTCTTCACATTTTTCCTGCAGCCATTTCGTCTTAGCTTCCCTGCACTTCCTATTTATTTCATTCCTCAGCGACTTGTATTTCTGAATTCCTGATTTTCCCGGAACATGTTTGTACTTCCTCCTTTCGTCATCCTTATTCTCAAAATATAGGTATACGCACGTCGTGGGCTTCATTGGTTTTACACCACTAACCCTTTGACAGATAGGTGGTTCTTATCGCCACAGCGATTCTGTCCACACAGTAAGTGCTATGTCTACCAATTTGGTTGAAATCGGTCCAGTGATATGAATTTACGGCAGAATATTTTATACATAAAAATTAACACCTTCTCTGCCAGATACGATGCGTACAGTGTCAGCGATGATCTGTGAGGGAGAGTGCGTTGAACTGTGCAGAATTCGCTGAGTGGCGTATAGGACAACGTTGTCTGACTTACCTCTGTGCGTAATGTAGTGTGCTTGTGAACGGGTTGTATACATAGTAAGTGTGAATGAATGAAGATATGTTACTATGATGCTGCTGTGCAGAACCTTTTTATTTTGTTTTAGTACTCCAATAACTAGCCAAATATTTGATTACGTTGCTTCTGTGGCGAGAAACGTTCAGTACTGTTATTACTTGTTACAGATGTCGCTGGTGCATTGATATCCACTAATACGGAGCCTGTAGAACATGAACAGGCGTACTGTAACAAGGAAATAAAGAGAACACTAGATAAATGCTGTCGTGAGAGTAAAAAAGTTACCTAGCAGATTACATTGTTGCTATATCTATGGTAGGGTAATGCACCTATTTAATATTTTCTGCTTTTTCAACTCTAATACTTAACACTGTTTTTATAACAGTGCTTACATAATGAAGATGCAGTTTTCGTATCTTAAAGTGAAAATTTATTCGTGGGAATCATTTGTAAAGCCGAAGTGAACAGCGGAGTGAACCACAATTGAATCCATAAGGCCCGACCAAGCTGAGTGCATTAAATTTTGAATAAAAGTCATCTTCAATGGCGACTGAAGACTTTCCATATAAGAAGTTACTCTCGTTCTGCCAGCGGACTTGTGGCAGGGAAGTTAGAAAATCAGGAAAGGGAAATGCTAAGGTTCAGTCTAACTAAAGTGGGGAACAATGAAGTGAAATGGTACGTAGTTAAGGGTTTCTGGTCGGACGAATGTAGGGTACAATCAACAGCAGCAGAAAATGGCATGAAAAGAAAGGGAGGGCGGGGAGTAAGTTACAGTGAACAGTTGAGTGATAGGGCTGTTCTTATTGTGCTTGACAGAAAACAAACGCAAACAACGATAGTTCAGCTAAACACTCCTAGATGGAGATGAAGAGCTAGGGAAAGTATGTGATCGTATTGAACGGATAATTCACTACTTACAGAGGGATGAAAATTATCATAGGGGACTGGAAAGCAGGTGTACGATGGAAGAAAGCGGGAGAGTACGAGCTAGGCAGTACGAATGAGAGCGGAGAAAGACTAATTGACTTCTGGAACAAATTTCAGATGGTAATAGCGAATAATAGCTTCAAGAATCACGAGGGGGTACGGTATACATGCAAAACTGGAAATACGGCTGGACTGTATCATGATCAGAAAATGATTCCAAAATCAGGAGACGATGCAGAGTCACATCATAATTTAGTGGTAATTTAGAGTAGACTGAAGTTTTAAAGAATCGTACGGCAGAGTCAGTGCGGAAGGAATTGGGATATTGAAGCACTAAGGAATAATAAAACCCAGTTAAGAATGTGGTTACAGCGATGAGGAATATTAAAGTAGACACTTCAGTTGAAGAGAAGTGAATATCTCTTAAAAGTATAACCGCAGATGGTGGACAGTCAGACATAAGTGCAAGTAAGGTAGCTCCCAAGAAAAAATGGGTATCAGAAGAAACTGCTCGACGAAAGGAGCAAGTACAAAAATGTCCGGGGAAAGAGAGGAATGCAGCAATATAAGTCACTTGGGAATGAAATAAATACGAAGTGCATGGAAGCTAAGACTAAATGATCGCAGGAAAAATGGGAAGTAATCGAAAAAGAAATTATCGTCCAACGGAGTGACACAGTATATAGAAACGTCAAGACAGTCTTTGGTGAAATTATGAGGAAGAGGGGCTGCTTTAACAGGAATTCAACTTTTAAATGCAGAGGAAATATTGGATGATTAGAAAGAGTACACTGAGTACACCTTCGGGAATATTTGGGGAAAATAGGAGGCAAACAACTCAAATTGGTGTGTAGAATCTAGCAGATTGGCGAATTAACATCACAGTTTTGGAAAAAATATCGTCTTCACATTCAAAAGGCAGCAAGGCCACATAGTCCGAAAACTATCGCCCAATCGGCTGACCACCCCAAACATCCAATTTGCTGACAAGAACAGTAAACGGAAGAATGGAAAAGGATATTGAGAATCTGTTTGATGACGACTGCTTTGGTTTTAGAAAAGATACCAGAGAGGCTATCCTGACGTTGCTTTTAATAATGGAAGCAAGACTGAAACAAACCACAGACATGCTCTTAGCAGTTTTCGATCTAGAAACATCGTTAGGCAATGTTAAACGGTGCAAGATGATAAATGGGGTAAACTACAAGGGGAGACGGGTGATGTACGGTATGTACGAGAACCAAGAGGGAACAACAAGACTGGATTAAAGAGGGGTAACACAGAGATTTAGTCTTTCACTCCTACTGTTGAATCTATACACCGCAGAGGCAATGAAGGAAATAACAGAAAGGTTCAAAGTGGCATTAAAATTGAGGGTGTATGGACGTGTGTGATGAGATTCACTAATGATATACCTATTCTTCGTGAAAGTGAAGAAGAATTACAGGATCTGTTGAATGGAATGAACAGTGTAACTGATACGTAATATGGACTGAGAATAAATCGAAGGAAGCCGAAAGTAACGAGAAGTGGCTGAAACGAAACAGCAACAAACTTAACATCACGATTGAGGACAGCGAATTAGATAAAGTTAAGGAATTCTGCTACTTAGGCAGTAAACTAACCAATGACGGACGGAGCAAGGAGGACATCAAAAAGCAGACTAGTAGTGACAAAAAGGGTATTTCTGTCCTAGAGAAGTCTACTAGTGTGAAATATAGCACTTAATTAGAGGAAGAAATTTCTGAGAATCGACGTGTGGAGCACAGCACAGTATGGTAGTGAATCACTGACAGTGTATAAACCGGTACAGAACAGAATGTGTTTCCGATGCGATAATATACAAGATTGTTGAATGGTTCAAATGGCCCTGAGCAATATGGGACTCAACATCTGAGGTCATCAATCCCCTACACTTAGAACTAGTTAAACCTAACTAACCTAAGGACATCACACACATCCATGCCCGAGGCAGGATACGGACCTGCTACCGTAGCAGCAGCGCGGTTCAGAACTGAAGCGCCTAGAACCACTCGGCCATAGAGGCTGGCACAAGACTGTTGAAAATCAGGTGGACTGCTAAGATAAAGAATGAGCAGGTTCTCCACAGAATCGGCGAAGAAAGACGAAAGTAATGAGAAGTAGCAGAAACGAGAACATCAAGAAACTTAATGTAAGAAGAAGATGTTGTGTCTGTACCCTCTCGTAATGTTTTGTGGTTCCTGGCTGGAGGAGGAGAGGGTGGTATGATAGGTGGACGGTCGGTTTCCTCTCACTACAACACAAAAAGCACACGTTGATAAAATACACTTTATTATAGGAACCAACTGAGTATTGAACTTCAATGATGTCTAATATGAAGTTTTGTGGTTAACAGCAAGCAAATAATATGTACTAATTCTTGAATCTTGTCCGCGTCCTTATAAAAACTATATACAAAACTTTCCCTCACAGCTAACTAAGGTGCGAGGCGACGAATATATCGCTGTGGAAGACTAGATCATAGTGCGACGTACTGAAGTGCAATGCGAACTGAGTCCAGATGCGACGTACTGAGATTGAGAAATTGAGAAAACTCTATCGGGGGCGGCCTGTATGCACGCTGCCTAGAGGGTGTTATCGGTGCATAGCCTGGATGCGAGTCTTGCTCATCTCTTGTCATAGGTGCGCTTAGTTCAGCGCCTGCTGTACAATGTTTCTAGTGGCGACCGGCGTGTAGGTGAAGGCGTACGCCAACGCAGAAGAGACACGCTGATAGGAAATGTGTTAATAAGTCAAGGAATAACCTTCATGATATTAGACGAAACTAAAGGGTAAAAACTTTATGGGAACACAGAGATAGGATTAGATCCAGCAAATTGAGGAAGTAAGGTGGAAACGCTACTCTGAAATGAAGAGGTTGACGCAGGTGAGGAATTCGTGGCAGGATACATCAAACCAGCCAGAAGACTGATGACTTGAAAAAAAAATAATAAAGTGTAGTACTTGCAAATCCCTCTATGTAGGCAAAACTGGGAGAGACTTCCAAAAAAGACGCGGTGAACTTATAAATGTCTTCCACACAAATAACTGTTATAACTCAACAATAGCCACCCACTTAAGGACACTTGTCCTCCATTCCAGGATATCGTGAATGGTGATCATACGTTTTATGAAACGGACAAGGGACACCAAATGTACTTATATCAAGAGTTAGAAACTTTCATTCGTGGTACAGTACAATGATAACATGTTACTAAACGATAAGCTAGAAAATAGAGATATTAATTTCTTCAATGACTTCAATAACTGCTCCAATGTTGAATGCTTGTTTTATTGACAATATTGTCTTGGAATTAGCCGGAAAAGATTTTATCTTCACTGTATATTACTATAGGAACTGAAACTAACTTAGTCTGAAGACTGTTTGGAGTTTCGCAAAGATCTGTGTGTGAAAGTGTTACGCTGTGGAATCTTATTTTTCTGCACGATGTGTGTTAGACCACTTACTTTCCGACAAAAATGTAAGTAAACAGTCTAATGAAAATCGCTTATTAAATATTGTAAACTTTACGTATCTATCTGAACATTGCTGCATTTCGATACATATCCTCACTGACACACACAACGAATCAACCTAACTGCAGTTCAGATTTATATAATTTTTGTGGTGTCACCGCCAGACACCACACTTGCTAGGTGGTAGCCTTTAAATCGGCCGCGGTCCGTTAGTATACGTCGGACCCGCGTGTCGCCACTATCAGTGATTGCAGACCGAGCACGGCCACACGGCAGGTCTAGAGAGACTTCCTAGCACTCGCCCCAGTTGTACAGCCGACTTTGCTAGCGATCGTTCACTGACAAATTACGACCTCATTTGCCGAGACGATAGTTAGCATAGCCTTCAGCTACGTCATTTGCTACGACCTAGCAAGGCGCCATTACCAGTTACTATTGATGCTGTAAAACATGTACCGTCAAGAGCGATGTTCATCAATTATGGATTAAAGTTAAGTATTCCAGCAGCTACGTACGTTTTTGGCTATTCTCATTTCCGTGTCCTGTTCCAGACCTCACGCCAGCCTGCGTGAGCTTAAACGCGTGCCTTTCGGCTTCCTCATAGTGGCTTGGCTGTCTTGCCAAGCCACAACAATTTTCATGTCACTGCACTGTACCTGATTATGGCAGTATACTGATGATACGCGTCGTGGTGACTAAATATTAGTATGAAGTGACTGGAACAAAAGAAACTGACTCATATGCTCTCTTTAGCATTTATGATGCAGTTTAAATGACGTAAACCGTTAAATAAGTGATCCACACTGTATGTGGAAGACGATTTTAGAGTCAATAGCTTGACATTTTGGGGATAATCTAGGATGATTACCTTTCGCAGTAACTTTTAAAACGGTTGTTGTCTTACTACATGATATGTAGTATTTAATGTGCTAACTGGTTAAAGTACGAGAAAAATCTGTTTTATTTTGTTTTCTTTAATGTCAAATTTGACTGGTTAGGAGAGGTAGTGTCAAATGTAATTTGCTTTAGCAACACACGTTCACTTTATTAGTGAGGAAAACACAGTATCTTAAATTTTGATGATACGTCACTGAGTGATCCCTAGCGAGTATCGTTCTTTCCAGGGATCAACCTACATTCAGACGTAACATATTTTTGTTTTACACTATCCCCACAGGTTTCTTGGTACAGACCTTGTTTGTGTATGTGGATTTATTTATTTATATTTTCACTTCGTTGCAGAACTGTAATATACTGACACCTCGTGGCTGGAGTAAATTAGAGAGGGACTGATCTAATTAGAGGCTTCTAAACTTCGTCGGTGTGAAAAGAAGTACGAGAGGAGGCTAAGGAATAACTTTTTTCCAGCGAATGACCTACCTAATCGCTGAACAACAGTGGATCCCAGTTCATGTTCCTGGACTTTGAGGGAATCATTTGTTACACATACTTGTGATCATTGTACACTGAGGAGACAAAAATCGTTGGATAAGTCCTAATATCGTGTCAGATCCCCTTTTTCCCTGTGGGAGTCAACAACTAGTGGCATGGATTCAAGAAATCGTTGGAAGTCTCGGGATAAATATTGAGCCGTGCTCGCTCTATAGCCTTCCATAACTGCGAAAGTGTTGCCTGTGCAAGATTTGTGCAAACTGACAACTCTATTATGTGTCATAAATATTCGATGGGATTAATGCCAGGCGATCTGGGTGGCCAATCATTCGCTCAAATTTTCCAGAACGTTCTTCAAACCAATCCGAACAATTATTGGCCTGTGACATGACATGATTATTTCGGAACAGGAAGGCCATGGATGGCTGTAGATGGTCTCCAAGTAGCCGAACACAGCCATTTCCACGCAATGATCGGTTCAGTTGGATGAAAGGACCCAATCCATTCCCTGTTAACAAGGCCCACACATCATGGAGCCATCATTAGTTTGCACAGAGGCTTGTGGACGGTTTGGGTCCATGGTTTCGTGGGAACAGCGCCACACACCAACGCCACCATCAGCTGTTGCTAGCTGAAATCGGTACTCATCTGACCAGGCCCCGGTTTTCAAGTCATCTAGGGTCAAAGCGCTATGGTTTCGGGCCAGGAGATGTGCTGCAGGCGATATCGCGCTGTTAGCAAAGGCACTCACGTTGGTCGTCTGCTGCTATAGCCCTCGGACGCCACATTTCGCCCGAGCGTCATAATGGATACGTTCGTCGTACGTCCCACATTGATTTCTGAGGTTACTGCATGCAGTGTTACTTGTCTGTTAGCACAGACAACTCTACGCATACACCGCTGCTCTCGGTCGTTAAATGAAGGCTGTCGGCTACTGAGCTGCGTGTGGTAAGAGAAAATGCCGTCGTGCGGCCACCATCACCTTTTCGCATGAATCACCTGAATGCAAATGACACCTTCGCCCATGCACTGCCTTGTTGTACCTTGTGTACACGGACTGCCGCCATCTATGTATGTGCGTATCGCTATGCCAAGACTTTTGTTTCCACCTGTGTGTACTTGCTCCCACCGCATTCCTAGACCGAAAATCCCACGAGATTCTTAATATTATACCGGTAAAGGACGGAGAACAAAGGATTGTCGAAACTGAACCGGCCTGGTTAATGTGATACTGAAATGGAGTGAAGTGAATCTCTTAGCAGAGTACCCGTTTGTGGAGAAACTCATAGACATTGCAGAAATCGATGGTCATTTCTGGAAGAGCTTTCTCCTCAGCATATAAGACCGGTCAAGAGCCATCAGCTCTCATCATGTGGCCAGCCCAGTCTTGCCGACAACCTTTGGAATCAATGTATTCACAACCTGCTCTCGCTGCGTACGCCACAAGCGTTATAAAAGCCATTTTGGCGATACAGTGCTTCTCTAAAGACATTTTTCAACGTACCTAACACTGTCATTCTTTATTCCAACAAGTATTTCTTTTATCACATGTACTTCTTTTGTCTGTATCACAATCACATCTTTAAAGTTACACTTACCCGAGACTACTGTTGCTCAATTTGTAATTAATGTTCTCTTTTCTTTGGTAACGCTTGAGTATATCTGCAGTGGTTTCAAATTTATTAAACCAGAAAAGTGCCACAAAATTGTCGGATGGTTCTTTGAAAGAGCACGGCCCATTCCCCACCCCATCCTTATCGTGTTAGTATATCTCCACGGAAAGTTAAACGCTAATCTTTCGGAAAAAAACCAATGCAACAAGAAAGAATTATCCAAATGGCACGGAAATCTGTATATGTTTAGTCCGTATACAGACAAACTAATGGTTACAGTTTCAGGAAACCGAAAGGCCGGAGTGGCCGTGCGGTTCTAGGCGCTACAGTCTGGAACCGAATGACCGCTACGGTTGCAGGTTCGAATCCTGCCTCGGGCATGGATGTGTGTGATGTCCTTAGTTGGGTTTAATTAGTTCTAAGTTCTAGGCGACTGATGACCTCATAAGTTAAGTCGCTTAGTGCTCAGAGCCATTTTTTTTTTCAGGAAAACGGGACGAATTTTTTGAAGAGAAAGAGCTTGAGAAATTAAGCAAGTCTGTAACGCATTGGTCCGCCTCTGATCCTTATCTGGCTTGTCATTAGTTAGAGTTTCTGTCTCTGGCCAAGGCAAAGTTCGCAAAGCACGGGGACAAGCAGTACAAACTCTCCCCGGGTGCGGGCGGGCATTATCTTGCTGAAATTTAAGAATGGGATGGCTTGCCATTAAGGGAAAATGGGGCGTAGAATATCGTCGACGTACCGCTGTGCCGTAACGATGACAGCCAAAGGGGTCCTGCTATGAAAAAAATGGCAACCCAGGCCATCAGTCCCGGTTGTGAGGCTGTCTGGCAGGCAACAGGTTGGTATTCCACAGCTGTCTGGGTCATCTTCGGACACGTCTTCGTTGGTCATCGGTGCTCAATTCTAAGCGCAACTCCTCACTGTAGGTAGGTCTACTCCCGTCAGTGAGATTCCTCGATTGAATATATAGGGCTATACATAGAAGGTGGTTTAAGAAATAAGATAAATGATCTGCGAGAAACAATTTATTCAGGAAAGGAAATTAGATACACAGCTAGTACATCATTTGGAGAAAAGCGGAATATGGTAAAAAAAAAGCATTGAATTAGTTGCCATGCATTTAGACGTCTGATATCTTTCTACCAAATACAGTGCAATCTTTTATTATACTTCTGCTAAATTCAGAACTAGCTAAAGCTTGTTAAACGTGTGCCCCATGCCACCAATGATATTCAAAACGTATAAGGGGCAGTGAAATGAAAATGACACAGATGGAAAAAGGTAAGTAAACTGTTTATTATGTCAACAGTATTCGCCGCAACTGTTAATACATTCATCGCACTGTGAGATAAGACGATCAGTACCTTCATGGAAAAATGTTTGCGGTTGCCTAAGGAACCGTGATCGTGCCCAGGTGTGCACCTCTTCGCCCGAATATCGCATGTTGAGAGACCGGGACCACAGGTCGCCCAATTTGTTTCGACTAAGCTGCTGAAGATTCGCTGGGAAACCCCTACACATCCTCCATACAGTCCCCATCCCTCCCTATGCCATTTACATATTTTAGAGTACTGAAGAATGACGTTTGGGGCCGTCGATTTGCTTCGGACGAAGAGGTACGCGCTTGGATATAAGACTGGTTCCGTAGGCAAGCGCAGACATTTTTCCATGAAGGCAATGACGTGTCACACAGTGGATAAACGTATTAACAGTTACGGCGATTACTTTTTAATAATAAACAGTTCGCCTACGTTCTTTCCATCTGTCTCGTTTTCAACTGACTGATCCTTATGTCTCAGGAAATTGTCTCGCAAATGGTTGATTGTGCATGGAACATACCTGCACCGTTTACTGTTTGCTGATGACCAAATAATCATAGCACCATATGGGAAGAATTCAAATTGTATATATATCACCAGTTAGCAATGGAACATAAAAACTGGGGTTGACAGATTAATTATACAAAAGAAGCAGAACTTCTTGATTATGGTCTGGATGAACTGTGTGTTGAGAAGGAAAATCGAAATGACCAACAATTTCTGCTACTTGGAATCCATTTTAGAAAAGGAGCGGACTCTGATCTAGAAATTAATAAATGAATTAGTGGCGGAAGTATACCAGATTTTTAGATTTTTTAAAATAAGTGTACGCTAAGGAAAAATTACAGGGTATTGTTGATACACTTTCTGACTCTGTTTCCACATAATCTTCCCATTCACTTCATGTGGTGTACCTTTGAATGTTCAGTTCAAATTTTGGAGCAGAAACTGTTTTAAGAACTAATGCCAAAACAGAGGAACAGCTCTGTCATGCCCAGGAGAGGCCTTTAAGAAAGAAATTTTAAAGACTTCCCACATGGATCCATAAGTGGCCATGTGTTCTGCAATGTGGTACTCCACCCGCTATTACGAAAGCTGGAGAAAACCGAAGCTGTCGCAGGACCGATGGGATACACTTACGATGTGACATTTATTGTCAAAGGAAACTCGAGAAGTAGCGTGGAAGAAAGACGTAACACAATTCTTGAAGACGACAGAAGTAGAGACAGATCAAATATTCATGACGAGCACAGGAGTGGAAGACATTCCATTTTGATTGAAAAGGTGATGCAGAAAATCGCGGAAAGTGTTCGTGAAGACTGCCGAATGACAGTGAATAAAATTTCTGCGATGTTTCAACAACTCTGGAGAACTGTCTTCCACAAGAAACTCACAGAAACGCTGTGATACCGGAAACTGTGCACAAGATAGTACCCAAAAGAGCTGACAGAGCAGCACAAGGAAGTTCGGGTCAATATCTCCGTCGAGTTTTTTGAGTGACTTGAACGGGTAGGTAAAGATTTTCTGAAGTCTGTAGCAACTGGAGATGAAACGTGTGTGGCTCATTACACGTCTGATTCAAAAAGACAGTCGTCACGGTGGCGTCACAGTAATTTCCTTTCTGCAAAGAAATTCAAAATCACAATTTCAGGGAAAAAATCATGGCCGCTGTCTTTTAGGACCGAAAGAGGCATAATTTTGGTCGTATTTCTACCTAAGAGGAGGAGTGCATCACTGAACAACGATACTGTGAGACCCGAAAAATATTCAAAAGGAGTATTCAAAACAAAAATAAGGGTATGCCGACGAGAGGAGTGCTCTTGTTGCAAGATAACACCCCTCCTACCACAGCCTCAGCCATCGACGATCTCTTGCACTCATTTGGTTTGAATGTTGCGAACCACCCCCGTTATCCCTTGACTTGTTGCCACCAGATTATTGTCTTCTCACCTCTACGAAGGTACACTTGACTAGAATTAAATTTTCAACCATCGAGAAGGTGCAGAAAGGGGTTTTGAAATGGGGGTAGGTGCTGATGGGAGAGTTCTTCAATGGGGCAGAAACGAGATTATGCCTAGGACACCACATACAGTGAACGGGGAGATTATGTAGAAACAGAGTCAGAAAGTGTACCAACAATACCCTGTAATTTTTCCTTAATGTACAATTGTTTGGAAAAAATCTAAAAATCTGGTATACGTACTTTGTGATCACACGTCATATTACACTGAAACGCCAAAAGCACTGGTGTAGTTATGCGTATTCAAAACAGACATATGTAAACAGGCACAATACTGAGCTACTGTCGGCAACGCCTATATAAGTCAACAAGTGTCTCCCGCTGTTGTTACATCGGTTACTGCTGCTACAGTGGTAGGTTATCAATATTTAAGTGAGTTTGAACGTGGTGCTATAGTCGGTGCACGAGCGATTGGACACAGCATCCTCGAGGTATCGATGAAGTGGGGATTTCTTCGTACGACCATTTCACAAGTATGCCGCGAATATCAGGAATCAGGTAAAACATCAAATCTCCAACATCGCTGCGGCCTGAAAAAGATCCCGCAAGATCGGAACCAACGACATTGAAGAGAATCGTTCAACATGACAAAAGTGCTACCCTTCCTCAAACCTGCAGATTTCAATACTGGGCCATCAACAGGTGTCAGCGTCCGAACTATTCAACGAAACGTCATCGATATGGGCTTTCGAAGCCAAAGACCAACTCTTGTACCCTTGATGACTACACAACACAAAGCTTTACGCCTCGCCTGGGGCCGTGAATACCGACATTGGACTGTTGATGTCTGGAAACATGTTTTCTGGTTAGATTGTATCGAGCGGACCGACATGTAAGGGCATGGAGACAACCTCATATATCCATGGACCCTGCATGTCAGTAGGGGACTACTCAAGCTGGTGGAGACTCTGTAACGGTGTGAGGCGTGTGCAGTTGGAGTGATATGGAACCCCTGATACATCTAGATACGACTCTGACAGGCGACACGTACGTAAGTATCCTGTCTGATTACCTGCATCCACTCATGTCCATTTTGTATTCCAACGGACTAGGGCAATTCCAGCAGGATTATGTGACACCCTATACGTCCACAATTTCTACAGAGTGGCTTCAAGAACACTCTTCTGAGTTTAAACACTTCAGCTGGCTACCTAACTCTTCAGACATTAACATTATTGAGCATATCTGGGATGCTTTGCAACGTGCTGTTCAGAAGAGATCTTGAGGCCATCATACGCTTACAGATTTAGGGACAGTCCTGCAGGGTTCAAGGTATCAATTCCCTTCAGCACTTCTTCAAACATTATTGGAATCCATGCAACGTCGTGTTGCGGCACTTCTTCGTACTCACGGGGGCCCTACGCGATATTACGCAGGTGTATCAGTTTCTTTGGCTCTTCAGTGTATTTAACCTCGTTGCACCACGAATCCATTGGGTTCAATATACTGCTCCAGCTGCACTCATCAAAACGACCTCATGCAAGAGGAGGCGAGCATTAGCCTGAAGCGAAGACACAGTTTCACAAGAGGAACTATTCAGAATGAAGGAGTGCGTGCTCAGGAAGCTGACGAAGCGGAACAAGCTAGCCAGTGCCACTGAAGTGTGAGGTTCGACTATATCACAGCTCCGGCTAGATTCCTGCAGAAGTTGCCTTAACACGAAAGGCTGAACAAATCGCCACCCAATGGTGACATCCAACCGCTACAGACTTTTGGCTCTTCTGGGGTGAGTATGCCGCTGTTGGAGAAGCGTAATCTCATAAATACCCTCCCAAAACGATCCTGATTCTCAGAAGTTTGCCGACGTTCTCAAGAAACTGTCAGGATGTATACCTGCTTGTAAACAGCACCATGTTCTTAACAGCGGTTAACTTAATGTTGAAGACCACTGAAATTGCAGACGAAGCTTCCAGTCACACACTAAAGACTTTGTCTCAAAGTACCAGCAGGTTTCCACCTGAGCTGGGAACGTACGCAGATGACTTGACGCCAGCAGCCGTAGCTGCCAACCAATGCTGTTGTTGCTGTCTCTCGAGGTGGAAACTGCTGATCTCGACGTCCGGCACCCACCTACGTCATTGCGGAGTAATGTGAACAGGGGTGTTTCATTAACGGCTCACTGAACGGTTCCAGCCACCACCACCTCCACAATTCACAAAGTAAGTAAGCAGCGCCTTTTCCTAATCTACAAACGCCCAAGTCCTTCACCACTATTGGGGTCTATTTCCACCCCCAAAATCCTTCTACTGTAAAAGGTTGTTTTGTTGTTTAACTATTTTACTAAACTGCGCTGATTTAATTATAGTGGTGTCCTAGTGTGTCGCAGTAAATATTTTCGTGTTATTATTTTCAGTGGAGCCGAAAATGGCTCTACAATGAGCCTACCGCTGTTGAAGGCTGTTGCTGGTAGATGGAAGATGTGTGACGTAACTATGGACTGATCCGTCTCTAAAGAGCTATGATGACGGTAAAATGGCGGCGGTACCGCTTCCATTTGGATAATATCACTGAAAATATTGTTATCCAGCAGAACTCCATAAACCGTCACGTTGGCTAGAAATGCTGTAACAACTGCAGGGAACCCTTTTGGATTGGATTCAGAAGAGATATTTATGCGATATCATAATGTCTGTGGCAACAATGCACACCCACGCTCTTTGGGTATTTGATTAGTCGGGGAACCCATTTATCCGAAACTTCCACAACCATATACTATGCTATCACAGTTAAACAATTCGAAATCACCTGACGGAAACTGGAGCCCATATTTTCCCAAAACACAGTCTGTTCGTTTTATACAGATCATATACACTGCACACTCAAGAAAGGCCTTCCACTTGGCTGACCAATAAAGTCTTCGTAACTTCACACTTTGGAAACAGTGTTCACTCACCACTCCCGCTCACCACTTTTAAATGAAAGTCTAGTTAGCTTCTCAATTCGTCAGACACTACGTATGTGCTGTCCACCAGTAAACAATTTTTAATCTCTTCTGTGCTTCACTTCTCTCTTACTAATCTTTAGCATAAAAACTGACCACCCTTCTGTTCTAGTCTTTTAATTGATCCTTATTCTTTTCCCGCTACAACTCCACAGTCTTCACTAATTTTCACAACTTACACGACACCATTACTGGTGTCAACAGTATTCTTCATTATGCCTGTAATTTCTTCGGAAGAGCTGCTCCATAACTTTTTCTCGTTACAACACCCTTTTCTCAGGTTTTCTCCACTCATCCCACTCTAAACTTTGTCACACAACACCTCTCCTTTCCCCATTACATAAACATTCGTACACTAACTTACGTCCATAGATTTGATTATGTTTCCTCTCTCTACTGTCTTCTCTTTCCTTATTAATTTACACACACAGATGATAATTAAGACGTTCTACGCATAGTATTTCACTACCTAAACGATAAAATTTATGTATTCGATATATTAACTTTACGCAAAAGTGCGACAAAAATAATGCATTTACAAATAAGACCTACTAGCGTCAAAGATACACACTACATTTGGTATTAATGAAAGCGGCAATAACACAGGAATGAATTAGAATCATTCAAAGATGATAGATAAAACCGACTACTTGTTCAGTTAATCTATATTATTTACACAGATGGAAATTCTCCATCACAGTAGCAACCGCTAAAGCGTAATATTTCTTTCTTTACATAGTTTCCCTGTTTAGCAGAAACCAGTATCTCAAATTAATCTCACTTGTAGTTTCATTGACTGTCGAGTTTCGAGGATTTATCGGGAGTAATTCTTCACTCTTCCTTCTTCCTTTCACCTTCTCTCGCTCGGTCTTTGACATGAAAGAAAATAGAAGCATAAACGTTAGTGTAAACATGGACTCCTCGCATTTGGATGCAATATTGCTCTCACCCCCTCAGTGTGTTAAAATTCTTTGAAA
Source organism: Schistocerca americana (assembly GCF_021461395.2). Classification (NCBI taxonomy): domain Eukaryota; kingdom Metazoa; phylum Arthropoda; class Insecta; order Orthoptera; family Acrididae; genus Schistocerca; species Schistocerca americana. The sequence goes on along the minus strand of NC_060120.1, from coordinate 680,650,803 downwards.
CACCCCCAGAACATCTCGTAAATCTTGGGCAAGTCTATAAAGTTCGGTGCTAGAGTTCTTCAGCCATATCAACGGGAATGCTGATTGCTTTTGAGATGATCCCAAACAGAAGAATCCAGGGGGATGAAGCCAGGTGACCATGGAGGTTGAGGTACGGGACCTGATCGATCTGACCATCTTCGATGATGCTGACTCGTTACGTGTCTTAAGTCAGCAGCAAAATGTCCCTTTGCCCCATCATGTATGCACCACACTTGTCAGAAATGGGTCATGGGTGAAATGTGAGTTACACAGAGATTCAGTCGAAAAGTCTTCATTTCAAATAAATTAATACTAGCTGTGCGTTCTTCACGCTCAAGTCAGTTTTTCCTCCTAGCCAAACATTCGAAGTTATCTCGTAAAGCCGGCCAGGGTGGCCGAGCGGATCTAGGCGCTACAGTCTGGAACCGCGCGACCGCTACGGTCGAGGGTTCGAATCCTTCCTCGGGCATGGATGTGTGTGATGTCCTTAGGTTAGTTAGGTTTAATTAGTTCTAAGTTCTAGGGGACTGATGACCTTAGAAGTCCCATAGTGCTCAGAGCCATTTTTATCTCGTAAACAGCTGATTTGTGGACTCATGTTTACCGCATCATTTCTGCGTCTATTACAGTGTTTTATCGTGTGACAATTTTCGCTCTAAACTGTGGTACAACCCGCTTACATATATAATTTATTTATAGTTACGTTAATCCTAATGAAACACCGACAGAATGATACAATTACTTTTTAAAGGGCATGTTTGTGACGAGTAGATGGAACTGCTTTCACTGCGTATAACATAGTTCTAAACAAGGATCTATAAATACGAGAGGTAGGTACGTCACATGACATTGCCGGGATGTGAACTTTCGTATTAGTTAATTCTCTTGAAAAATGCCATTCATTAGCAGTAACGTAACAGCGAATGAGAATTTGTGAAGCGTGGCTCGTAATCTGCGCTACATTTGCACTAACGTAGGTAATCTCTGACAATGGCACAGGCGTGTTTCCCGCTTTTTAAGCTTATTACAAGAATGACAACGTTACATGAGCAGTTTATCAGAGCAAAAGTTGTTTCGGAGGTTACGTAGGTTTCAGAATGTGTTTACGCGGCATAAAATCTGTTTCAAAGTGTAAATGGGAACTGATTTCAGCCAACACGGAGTTATTTCCATAAAGTACGATATTATTAGCAAAGAATGGACTCGCAGTTACTGTGAAAGAGGTCTATATTGTTCAGTTTATCTGTATTGGAAAGGCTACTTCGTTACGCTATAGCACTCCACACGGATTACTTGCAGCAAACAAAATATCTACTCTGAAAAAGAAAGACGATATCGTATTTCAAAGGTATCTGTTATAGTCTGCCATTACGGAAAGGTTTAAACAATCCAAATTTTTCTCTTGCCCTAGCGAGAATTGTAGGACCAAGAAGAAGCCTAAAATTACAGCTATTTACAGTTCATAAGAAGGAACAATTGTCGAAGCCAAGGCCTTTTAACATGACGAATAATGTTAAGGAAGTTAAAAAAAGCAAGATTTGCCTTACGGGAGATCTCAATACTAAGACTGGAAATACACCAAGTACCGAAAATGGTAGAGCCATTTGGAAATAAAGCAGTATGAGCGTACAGCTACATATGGCTCAATGCCACAACTTCAAAAAGCAGGCACATGCGTTGCGTTGTGATTGGACAGAATCCGCGACTGTGCAAGCATGTGTTTGATGGCAGATCAGGCGTGCCAACTGTTCTAGGTTGATCTCAACAACGAGCCACGTCAGGCCTACAGCGTTCGCCAGGATGTGACGGAAGGACCCAGGAGACGACTACAGTATCCAGATTGAGGGATTAGCGGACACTGAGACTATGAGAAAGCCAGCAGCTGCCGGAGACCAGCAGGTGAACTCGTGGTTTGGGTTGGCAGCTGGAAAAATCTGGTGCGATTAGCTGTCGCCGAGGAGCATGGAAATGGTACATGGGAGAACTGAGTGAGTAGAATGGCCACAAAATAAATCTAAATTCAGTAAATAGCAATCCAAGAGAGTTACAGAAAATCCAACAACATTTTTACAAAGAGAAAATTAAGACGAGTGCGTACCTGAAAACGCGTCGTCGAACAAGAACGTAGTTTTTGAATTATGCGATGTCAAAGATTTCAAATTAAAATGAAATTTAAGAAATAACACCTCCACAATGCGTCGTGCTATTTTTATAAATTAAGTGCTCGTAGATATACCTCAGAAAGCTCTGTCAGAACGTAACAACAGATGTTTTGCAAACTTCATGTATTTTTAACTACATAACAGAATACTTTTCCTTGCTAAAAGATGTGAATTATCAGGAAAATAATTAATCAGATAATGAAATTATTGGCAGCATATCAAATAAGACTTGGATATATATATGTGTATATATCTCTAGTTTTATGTGTTTTAATTCATTAAGAAAGAGGTTGTTTAAAGCAACATTCACGCATACAATAGGGAAAAATAACTAACGTAGCTGGAAAACAGACACACAAGTGAAAATCTGAGTTAATTCCATGTCAAATGACGTACCAAGCATGCGCCTAGTATAAAGTTAATAGTTTATAAGTATGAATTGGGAAACGGAAGATGTGACTGTGGCTAACGATAGCGTGAGGGCTTGTATAACAGGCAGCTTTTTTTTGTGGTCTTTCGGTTGTCAGAATTGGAGCAGGAAAGACGTACGTGTGAATGGCGATTAGGCCGCATTTCAGCAATGTCCTGAACATGTTTAAGAACGAAATCGATGACTTGTGCTTCCTTTTCGTGCGTGTCGGTACCGAACATTTAGGAATATTACGGCGAGTTGCCTAGCGTGTGAACTTAGGCTAAATTCACTCTAGGTCAAGCTAGATCTCTAAAAAGACTTACCTGATTATTTTGTGAAGGTTTTGAACTTGTAGTTTTGACTGGTTTGTCAGTGTGGAGCTATACTTTTAAAACGTACGCTGATGAATTTTGAAATATTTCTGAAGTTTGGCTGAAATTTACATGTTAGTTAACGTGGTACACTGCTCTGGTTTGTTACTATTTTAATGCTTTCTCACAGTCTTTACTCTGATTCAGTGTAGGAAACATAACAATAAACTCTGTTTCTTATTTAAACCAAAAAACTCTGATGTATTGTGAACATTATTGAATCTTTTATTTACCGCATATAAAACTTCTGCCTCCAGATTTTTTATTATTGATTACTGAGAGACTAACTTAACAAGAGTAATCACAACAAAAACATTTGATAGACCCCTAGACATCAGCATAATCAAACAGTAAAAACGTACTCCGCATTCTAGAGCCCTCAGGAACAATTAATAATATATTTCAGTATTTAGCGTTATTTTAATTTATAATCTATTAGGTCCCTCAAGGGGGCTCAAGAGCAACCAAGTATAAATCTATAACCTTTTATTTCCAGAATGAGATTTTCACTCTGCAGCGGAGTGTGCGCTGATATGAAACTTCCTGGCAGATTAAAACTGTGTGCCCGACCGAGACTCGAACTCGGGAAGTTTCACCTTTTATTTCATTTGTAATATCGTACAGTCGCAGAATGCAGTTAAACGGTAAAACTGTACTACACTTTTAGTCATTTAAAAATACCAATAAATTCTTTAATCAGAACAATACACACAAATTTACCCGTTCTGCAAGATAATATTATAATAACTGAAGGATTTCGTTGATTCTTTAGAGGTATCATAAATTTTCGAGGAGTGGTTATTGACCAGACCGTTTCTTACTGGAGCCAACAACTGACACCTAAGCAAATTGGAGAAAACTATAGAAACCAAATAAGAAGCAAAGGAACAAGAAGTTTTTAAGGTGAATCGTTTAGACGATAGAAGCGTAATCAATTGGAGGAAGAATGTAATAAAAACGGTTGTAACAAACGTAACTAATGACGTTGTGGGGAGGAATTGTTCATATGTATTTGCAAATGTTTCACATATAATCATTTGTACTGTATGTTAAAAACTTAAAAAGAGAGAGAGAGGGAGAAAGAGATCGTGTATCTGCATAGTCGTTCCTTGATCACAAAATTCTCTTCCTTGACTTATCCGTTCCAAATATATTAATCGTTCACAATTTAAGTGTAGTGTGTTCTCTTTAATTACGATAACTACTCTAATAACTGTCTAGAGGGCCTCAAGGCATTGTATTTGTCAAGAAGCTCTACAGGAAGAGTGAAAGCAGAGAGATAATCGTTTATGAGCTGTTCAGAAAAACGCTCTACGAGCTCCTTGTGAGTTCTAGGAAAAGCAGCAATTTCTGTGCATAATATCTTATAACTAAAGTTTGCTTCATTTATAAAAAGTGTAAAACGTAGTGACTTCATGTCACATAATACGCAATAATCGGTTATGCTATCGCAATCGAAAAATTAACTCATGAGGATGAAGGTAATGGCTGCAAAGGCTGCATGAAATGTTTATCTGGGATGCGAATTGTCCGTAGAAAAGATTTGTCATCCTCCCAGTTTGCATGCATTTTTTAAATTGTGTTCGGTTTTGTTCAACACGAACGTTTTTCAATTTATTGATTGCAAAAGCAAAAGCAACCTGATCATATGCAAATTTATACACTGCATCACAGGACAACATCGTCACTGTAGTCACTGTACTGTTTTGTGAGTTAGGAGTGCTGATGGAATGGACGATTCCACTTGTAACGGAAATATTCAGGTTGGATATGGCGCGTGTGGAACAGGATTCGGTCCTAATTGTCAAAATATATACCATTTAGACAGATAGTAACAAATTTTCTGCAACAGCTGCTTGCGAACTTTTTCCAGATAAAACAATGTGCCAGATTTTTGCTATGGTTGTCCATGGCAGTTAACTTTACTGACGAAAATTCCTTCTCTGTCACGAGGTTCTTCATTAATAATGTTACCATTTTGAAGGATTAATACTAAGTAGTGGAAATATTATTATCAATGGACATTTCAGCTGAAGTCTACAATTATTGTTCATATATCAAATGGGGAAGGAAGCCGATGTGCTCTCCGTGTGAATGCCGGGGAGAGTCATTCCAGACGTGGAACGGGTCCTCCCAGATGCCATGAAGAGTACAGGGTGCAGCCAACTGCAGGTGGTGTCTCACATCGGTAGCAATGATGTGTGTCACTATGGATCAGAAGAAGTTCTCTCTGGTTTCGGGCGGCAAACACAAGTGATAAAGGCTGCCAGTCTTGCTTGCGAGGTAAAAGCAGAGCTTACCATTTGCAGCATAGTCGACAGGAACGATTGCGGACCTCTGGTACAGAGCGAGTGGAGGATCTGAATCAGAGGCTCAGACGATTCTACGACCGTGTAGGCTGCACATTCCTCGATTTGTGCCAAAGGCTGGTTGGGTTTCGGGTTCCGATGAATAGATCAGAAGTCCACTATACGCAGGAGGCGGCTATACGGGTAGCAAGGGCTGTGTGGCGTAGAGTGGGTGGCTTTTTAGGTTAGATGGTCTCGGGAAAACACAAAAAGGGCTTCAGTCACAAAGGGTGCAGGTCGAACACATGAAGAAAGTAGATACAGGAACCCTCGGTATAGCAGTTGTTAATTGTCGTAACTGTGTTGGGAAGGTACCAGAGCTCCAAGCGCTAATAGAAAGCACTGATGCTCAAATCTTTATAGGCAATGAAAGCTGGCTAAAACCGGAGATAGGCTCAGCCGAAATTTTTGCGAAGAACCTAACGGTGTTCCGAAAGGATAGGCGAAACACGGTTGGGGGTTGCGTGTTTGTTGCTGTTAGAAGTAGTTTATCTTGTCGTGAAATTGCAGTAGATAGTTCCTGTGTGTTAGCGTGGGTAGAGGTCATTGTTGGCAACCGGAATAAAATAGTAACTGGATCCTTTTACCGACTTCCCAATTCAGTTGGCACAATCGCTTTAAGGTTCAAAGTAAATTTGAGTTTGATTTCAAACACGTACCCGACTCATACGATTACAGTTGGTGGTGACTTAATTCAGCCTCGATATGTTGGCGAAAATATGTGTTTAATTTCTGAGGTACGCATAAAACCTAATACGAAATTGTGATAAACGCGCTGTCTGAAAATTATTTCGAGCGATTAGTTCATGAGCCGAAACGCATAGTAAACAGTTGTGAAAACACACTTGACCTCTTAGTAGCAAATAATCTTGAGTTAATGACGAGGGTCTAAACGGATGCAGGGATTAGTGAATACAGGCTGAATATTGTAACCCCAAATCCTCCAAAAAGAAACGAAAATATACCTATTCAAAGAAGCAGACAAGAATTCACTTGGCGCCTTCCTCAGAGACAATCGCCACTCATTCCAAATTAATAATATGAGTGTAGACCATCTGTGGCTTGAGTTCAGAGAAATAGCATCGGCAGCAAATGAGAGATTTATACCAAATAAATTAACGAATGACGGAGGTGGTCCTCCTTGGTAAACAAAACGGATCACAACACTGTTGCAGAAACGACGGAAAAAGCATGCCAAATTTAAACAGACGCAACATCCCAAAGACTGGCAAGATTTTACAGAAGCTCAAATTTAGTGTGGACTTCAATACGAGATAATTATAATAGTTTCCACAACGAAACTTTGTCTCGAAACCTGGCAGAAAATTCAAAGACATTCTGGTCGTATGTGAAGTATGCTAGAGGCAAGACACAATCAACGTCTTCTCTGCGCGACAGCAATGCAGATATTGAAGGCAGTGTTGCTAAAGCAGAGTTACTATACACAGCCGTCCAAAATGCTTTCACAAAAGAAGAAGAAGTAAAAAATCCACAATTCGAATCGAGAACAGTGGCCAACATGAGTAACATAGAAGTAAATATCCTCGAGTAATGAAGCAACTTAAATCACTTAATAAAAGCAACTCTTCTGGTCCACACTGTATATCAGTTAGGTTCCTTTCGGAGCATGCTGATGCGTTAGCTCCATACTTAAGAATCATATACAACCTTTCGCTCGACGAACGATCCATACCCAAAGACGGGAAAGTTGCACAGGTCACACCAATATTCAAGGAAGGTAGTAGGAGTAATCCACTAAGTAACAGACGCATGTCATCAAGGTCGATATGGAATATATATTGTGTTGAACATTGTGAATTACCTCGAAGAAAACGGTCTATTGACACACAGTCAACTTGGATTTAGAAAATATTGTTCGTGTGAAACACGACTACCTCTTTATTCGCATGAAGTGCTGAGTGCTATTGACAAGGGATTTCAGATTGATTCCGTATTTCTGGGTTCCCGGAAGGCTCTTGACACTGTACCACACAAGCAACTTGCAGTGAAATTGCGTGCTTATGGAATATCGTCTCAGTTATATGGCTGGATTCATGATCTCTTGGCAGAGAGGTCACAGTTCGTAGTAATTTCCGGAAAGTCATCGAGTAAAACAGGAGTGATAACTGGCCTTCACCAAAGTAGTGTTGTACGCCCTTTGCTGTTCCTTATCTATGTAAACGATTTGGGAAACAATCTGAGCGGCCGTCTTAGTTTGTTTGCAGATGACGCTGTCGTTTAACAACTAATAAATTCATCAGACGATCAAAACAAATTGCAAAACGATTTAGAAAAGATATCTGTTTGGTGCGAAAATTGGCAATTGACGCTAAATAACGAAAGGTGTGAGGTCATCTAAATGAGTGCTAAAAGGAATCCGTTAAACTCCGGCTACACGATAAATCAATCAAATCTAAAGACCGTAGAATCAACTAAATACCTAGAAATGACAATTACGAACAACTTGAGTTGGAAGGAACACATAGAAAATGTTGTGGCGAAGGCTAACCAAAGACTGCGTTTTATTGGCAGGACACTTAGAAAATGTAACAGATCTACTAAGGAGACTGCCTACACTATGCTTGTCCGTCCTCATTCAGAATACAGCTCCGCGGTGTGAGATCCCTACTAGATAGAATTGACAGAGTACACAGAAAAAGTTCGAAGAAGGGCAGCACGTGTTATATTATAGCGAAACAGGAGAGAGAGCGCCACTGAAACGATACAGGATTTCGGGTGGATATCATTAATAAAAGGGCGTTTTCCGTTGCGGCGGAACCTTCTCACGAAATTCCAATCATTAATTTCTCCTCCGAATGCGAAAATATTTTGTTGACACTGATCTACATAGCGAGAAACGAACACCGTGATAAAATTGGGACGAAAAGATGAAAAGGGAGCAAAAATTCAATTAGAGAAAAGAGTACGCAGACAGTGGGGCGAAAAGCTCGTTTTCGCTGGACAGAGCTCTCAATAAAATGCGGCGAACCGTTGATTTTTCATGCTGAATTAGAGTTCTGATAAATTCTTACGAGTGATTAACGTGAATTTAAGTACAACAACCAACCTCTTGATACATTCGATAACGTGTTTGCTGGTAAAATGTAATACGTGGTACACGCTCGGTGTCAAGGATACAAGGATACAAGCCGTTTTTAATTACCACATTAATTAAAACATGCACTAGAGTGCGTCAACAGCAATTAAACATTAAAATATGATTCGCTGTGCTAACAACACGGACGGAGAAATCCCATTTTTCAAAACTAATTTTCGTTTTCACGCTAACAATTTTTTGAGGGTGCAACTGTGTTAATGTTCATATTCTCGGTGTTGGTACCGTGTCTACCAGTGCAGAATGTTTCGAATTACGCTATCGTTATGACCATTGTAAGAAAAAAGATATATAAAAGAATTTCCTTAAATATCCCTTATCACTAAAAATAATCTCGGAATCGTTTCCCCTACGAATGAAAATTATTTCCAGAACTGGAAGATATTTTTGAATATTGATGGCTAACATATTCCAAGCTGCATCAGAATGGAGCTGTCAGTAGTTTCTTTCTGCGGGTGAGCCTTAATTCTCCAAAACCCATAACAGAAATCCATGTCAGAATTGCCAGGAGACTCTCCATCCTAAACCCCAGAAAAAACTGTATTCTTGAGGTTCATAGGGAATATCATTAGTAAAGTGTTTCCCGTTCGTACAAATATTCCTACATATCTCTCGGTTACCTCATTCTAACGTACTGTTCTTGTTTTACGTCTGCCAGTCCAGCCATTTATTAAAAAATATTGTTTCGCCTGATGACTTCCACTGTCTACTGCATAAACAGGTCGATTATATTTCCATAAATCTCTCCTCCTCCCTTGTCACTATCTGATACACGACGCCTTGCGGTGATAAATACTTTGCCGGCCGTTGTGGCCGAGCGGTTCTAGGCTCTTCAGTCCGGATCTGAGCGACTGCTACCGTCGAAGGTTCGAATCCTGTCTCGGGTATGGATTTTGTGATGTCCTTAGGTTAGTTAGGTTTAAGTAGTTCTAAGTTCTAGGGGACTGATGACCTAAGACGTTAAGTCTAATAGTGCTCAGAGCCATTTTTTGATAAATAATTTACGTCTATTGCTTTGCGTAAATTTATTACGGACTTCGGTTGTCCTCGTTTTTCTTCGTTGATTATGGCACAATATGTCTGTCTCCGCTCTGGAAATACCGAATGGATTTAGATTTCTCTCTCATCCTTTGGTCTATGTAAGACTGTATGCCAATTAGGTTCCTTCCGGAGTATGCTGATGCTTTAGCTCCACACTTAACAATCATATACAACCGTCGCTCGACGAAAGATCCGTATCCAAAGACCGGGAAGTTACACAGGTCACACCAATATTCGAGAAATGTAGTAGGAGTAATCCATTAAATATATGCACATATCGTTAACGTCGATATGCAGCACGATTTTGGAACATATATTGTGTTCAATCATTATGAACTACCTCGAAGAAAACTGTCTATTCACACACAGTCAACATGGGTTTAGAAAACATCGTTCCTGTGAAACACAGGAAGGTAGGAGACGAGATACTGGCAGAAGTAAAGCTGTGAGGACCGGGCGTGAGACGTGCTTCGGTAGCTCAGATGTTAGAGCACTTGCCCGCGAATGGCAAAGGTCCCGAGTTCGAGTCTCGGTCGGGCACACAGTCTTAATCTGACAGGAAGTTTCACATCAGCGCACACTTCGCTGCAGAGTGAAAATCTCATTCTGGAAACACAAGTAGCTCTTCATTCACATGAAGTGTTGAGTGCTATTGACAAGTGATTTCAGATCGATTCCGTATTTCTGGATTTCCGAAAGGCTTTTGACACTGTACCACACGAACGGCTTGTAGTGAAATTGCGTGCTTGTGGAATATCGTCCAGTTATGTGACTGGATTTGTGATTTACGCTCATAGAGGTCACACTTCATAGTAATTGACCGAAGTCATCGAGTGAAACAAAAGTGATTTCTGGCGTTCCCAAAGGTAGTGTTACAGGCCATTTAGTGTTACTTATCTATGTAAACTATTTGGGAGGCAATCTGAGTGGCTGCCTTAGGTTGTTTGCAGATGACGCTGTCGTTTATCGACTAATAAAGTCATCAGAAGATCAAAAGAAATTGCAAAACGACTTAGAAGAGATACTAGAATGGTGCGAAAATTGGAATTTGATCCTAAATAACGAAAAGTGCGAGGTCATTCACATAAGTGCTAAAAGGAATTCGTTAAACTTCGGTTACATGATAAATCAGTCTACTCTAAAAGCCGTGAATTCAACTAAATAGATAGGTATTACAATTACGAACAACTTAAATTGGAAGGAACACATAGAAAAGACGGTCTTTTATTGGCGGAACACTTAGAAAATGTAACCGATCTACTAAGGAGACTGCCTACACCACGCCTGTCCGTTCTCTTTTAGAATACTGCTGCGCGGTGTGGGATCCTTACCACATAGGACTGACGGAGTACATCGATAAAGTCCAAAGAGGGGCAGTACGTTTTGTTTTATCGCGAAATATGGGAGGGAGTGTCATAGAAATGATACAGGGTTTGGAGTGGTCATCATTTCGTTGGGAGTAATCTTCTCACGAAATTCCAATTACCAACTTTCTCCTCAGAATACGAAAATATTTTTTTGACACCGACCTACATAGGGATAAACGATCACCACGACAAAATAAGGGAAATCAGAGCTCGTACGGTGAGATTTAGGTGTTCGTTCCTTAGGTGCGCTATACGAGATTGGAATAAAGAGAATTGTGAAGGTGGTTCGATGAACTCTCTGCCAGGCATTTAAATGGGATTTGCAGAGTATCCATGTAGATGTAGTGTGTTTCTGGCTTTAACATTAGACAGTCTTGTACCCTACAAAGATACCGGAACTGAGATCAATATTATGTCTGTGCTCGAAGCCAATAATTAGTCCCTAATGGATGTACAGAGGGAACCAAATACCAAATGTGTCTAGCAGTATTTCTCTTTCTTTTATCTTTGTGGTTCCTATGGTGAAAGTGGTTACTGTTTACGTCCTGAGTAGATTGACGTATGTAGGCAGGTTTAATGGTATAACTTAAAATGCTTATCAAGATCTTCACCAATATTTTATTCATCTCTGCTAAAATGTCGTCCACTGACAACAGTTCCAGTCCGTTTCTGAAGAGAGTCCTTTGGAACTTTCGCTTGGTCATCAGACGAGTGCTGGAACTGGCAATCCACTCCCCTATATTACCAGTTGAGAACGTCTCTTCTACGTTTCTAGCCACCTGTGTTTGGCTAAGAAGATCCTACAACAGTCCTCTCTGCCTCTTGGGCAAGGAATCAAAAATTAGACGAGACGGTCGCTTCAACCGTTTAACGGTCGTCCTATGATGAAGCTACAGTTGTGAAGCCTCCAACACTCTACGTTGTTTTTTCTTCCAAAGCAGTGAGATTTTGTTTACTGGACAAGACCAGTCATTCTCAAAGCGGTTTATAACGACACCCAGGGATCGACACCAACCTGCAATGGGCCTCAGTAGGTGAAAGAAGAAAATTATTGTAATTTTGACATAAAGTCATGAAGGAAGACAAATAATACTGAAAATTAATATGAGTGCTGCAAAATTGCTGAAAATTTTATATTCAACCAATTTTATGAAAATAAATTTAAAATTTATCACCGCTGTGCTGCACCACCTGTGTGTGCTTCACCACTCTCTGGCGGCGTAAATTGTTCGCCTAGGAAGGATGACGTAGTTTTGAAATTAATTTGCCGTGACAGCCGTATCATTTACGATATGCATTTTTATGCATCTTAATACCTATATGACTATGGTGTGTATGTCAGCTCTCAATATGACGAAACTTTGTAATGCTTGTAACCTTGTCATGTTGCTCTATATACCTCTGTATATTTTGTGTCATTTGTATTTTGGTTTCCAGACTGAAGCTGGATATCTCCTGAAACGTGTCCAATAAAGTCAATAGTTTTTTAACTAGTAGCATTTAATTTCGCCACCAGTTCAGCAATTTTGCAGCGCTCATATTAAGAAAATAATTAATCCATTTGAGCAAATGGGAGTCCATGACAATGGATGCAATTTAGGTAAATGGCAACAAGAACTACGAATCCTTCTTGGAGAGCTGGAGCTTGCACCTGTGTTCGTCACCGATCGTCTCATTGGTTAAAAGAGGATGGATCAACTCCCGCTCACAACATCCAGCAACATTATCAATTATCTTTCTGTCTCCACCCCTTCTCCGAGAAAATGAAAGAGTATCTGGCTGTACCCGTGATGGCCAGCAACCGTTTTGTCACCCATCGATTGATATATTAGTTGGCAATACAAGACAAAGTGGCACAACAATCGCTTCGCAATAGCTACTTGCGCGAGGTTCTGTGTCACAGCTCTGAAGTTGGCAGCGGCGGACACTAAACATCAGTGGCCAGAAGTCAACCGACTTCTATGGACTTCTGCCGGTCCATAACTAGAGAACCTTGCTCGTGTCTTTGTGAACAGGCTATAGAGGAGTACCATACAAGTTAAAATGAGCCTACATTTGCTTAGGTACGTGACGATCATAACTTGAGGTTGAGATGGTTAATTTTGATGCTATGTCTTATCATATTTACCTAAATAGGTAAACTGTTATCCATAGATTACTGGTAGTAAATCTATAAATAATCTAAAAATAAATGTTGAAACTGCAATACTGATTATTCGAAGATTCGCTTCATCCCAATATTGTCGGACAAACGGTTACCTATTTATCTCACATGCAACGAAATGTCAAGCAATGACCTTATGAAACCACCCAGGCACGGTCATCTGAGAAGGCGTCACCCTGATAAAACAGATCTGAAATACTTAAAGAAAAACTTCAAAAGGGAGCCAAGGTGGACAGTATGTTCATTTTGACGTAGCAAAGATATGAAGAGGATGATGATGATTTCCGACGGTTTTACAATACCTCGCTACTTATAGAAAAATCTGGAAAACGGCATACCAATCGGGAAACGGTTTATTTTGCCAGTCATTGAGGAGGTTTGGAAAACTGTTCTGCACAAACCTACTTATGATATACATGGGCAACAACACAGTACAAAGACGTGTTGATGAATCGAGTTATGATACTGAAAACGTATTGTATAATTATATAAAAGCGGCAACAACTGGACGAGTCAGCTTTACTTGGTAATGAATTTTTCTTACTGATTTACGTTCGTTTCGTTACGGACAAAGAATTACATGAAGAACGACAATTCGCAAGAACTGTGATAAGGCCATTAAAGATGAATCAGTATTTAATGTTCTGAACGGAGAAAGTGATGTATTTATCAAATAAACATCAGCGCCATCAGATGAAGTACCTGTCACTTTTGGACGTGAAGTGTAACATACCGCTTCAGCGAACTGATTTTTTGCACGAGGTTTGTAACAGGAGGGATGATGATCGCCAGGAATATATTATGAGGAGGCTTAGTGAGTGTGAATACGCGTATTGTGTGGAAGATTTGTAATGTTTTTGCATATAACGTGCGTGACAGACACAGCGTATCTGCAAGAAAAGGCGGTGCTGTCAGTTTGGTCACACTTTGGCGGCACCTGCTGGTTTAGCGATTACTCTATGCGGCTGCGCGCGGGTAACACTCATTTCACAAGACTTTCTGCAAAGAGTGACGTCTTGATGTCAAGCGCAATGTCGAAGACCGAAGGAACTGCTATCGACTTTCGATAGCGTTCAATATGGGCCTCTCTCATGAAGCCGCATTCGAGATGTATAAAAACACACCATTCTCTGAAAATGGTTCAAATGGCTCTGAGCACTATGGGACTTAACTTCTGAGGTCATCAGTCCCCTAGAACTTAGAACTACTTAAACCTAACTAACCTAAGGACATCACACACATCCATGCCCGAGACGGTATTCGAACCTGCGACCGTAGCGGTCTCGCGGGTCCAGACTCTAGCGCCTAGAACCGCTCGGTCACTCCGGCCGGCCGCCATTCTATGTACGATTTGTTATAATTATTGTTCTAATTGAAGGTCATGGTTAATGTTTTCATAGAAAGTCCTCTCTCAGGAGTGAGTTGTTACCGTAAAATTTACAAATTAAGCATGAAACACAGTTGTATTGTAACTTGCTGTATGCCGTTTCAAGGAATGACACACTGAAAATGTATGACAAACGCGATATAGGTCTCCAGGACATATTGTGACAGCCAAGACAGGAGACCGTGGTCACACGAGGACGTGCTAGTGCAATGGATACTGCCGTAGTTTATGTAGCGTAGAATGCTAGTTCGCGTCCTGTTTTATCCAATGTTTTCTCTTGTTAGCGTTGTAACACATTCTGGGACTTTCCTATGAATGTAATACAAGTACGTTCTGCAATATTCGCTGGTATTTTCACTTTCGTCTAGTCTGAGAAGGAGGATTATGGTCGCGCAGAGTGGCCGCACGGTTTAGGCGCCATGTCACGGATCGCCCCCCCCCCCCCCCCCCCCCCCGCCGGAGGTTCGATTCCTCCCTCGGGCATGTGTATGTGTGTGTGTGTGTGTTTGTGTTGTTCTTAGCATAAGTTACTTTCAGTTAGTTTGTGTGTAAGTCTAGGGACCGATGACCACGGCAGTCTGATCTCTTAGGAATTCACACACAATTGAACATTTTTTTGGAGAATGATGATTTCCGAATGTGTGGTTAGGCAGAAACTTAACGGGACAGTTTTAATCACTGCGGGTGAAAAGAGCACAAATAAAATTCGTATTCTTTTTTCTAACAAATGTTTGGATCTTTATTTCCGAATATGTGGTGATTTATAAGTGTGCGGTTAGACAGATACCTAAGAGGAAAGTTTAAATTACTGCAAATGAAACGAGGAGCAATATCATTCGTACTCTTACTTGCTGCAAAGTAGATAGCAATTCCTGGGGTTGGTGAGATTGTGCCTGAAGTCAAAACGACGTCACGTCTGCAAAAAGTCTTGTGAGATCAGCGTTATCTCAGCTGCACCCTAGCCTCGAAGATACGCTGCGCTGCAGGGAATAGCGCACAACATGACAATGGAAGACGTTGTGAAAGGAGAAGTTAGTCAGTCTACTCTGAAATCCGACAGAGAATTACTCCGAACTGTCTATCGACCCGTAATACCAGATGAACTTGACAAACCGAAATTGCATACAGTTATTACATGTGATGTTCTAAACTTGTATGCATTGGAAGGCGAGAGTTTCATCTCTATCACAGGTCAAACTGCACAGGAGACGAGGTCTACGAAAGGAGGAAAAAAAAACCTAGAGAGCAGATATACTGCACATAAGCAAGTCAGTAACTGCTGACCCACACACATCAGTTTCGCAACTATTACACCAAATCACCCTCTGAACCTTTGTCAAATACACCTGGAAACATGGCAAATTTTTTAAAACAGAATGTAACCGTAGTGTTTGAAATACAATGCGTCATCCATCGACAACATTTAGTTGCTAAACATCTGAGTGGTAGATTTCATCAATATCTTCAGTTTGTCATTAAAGTAGCAAATAAAATTCCACTCAACGCTTTGAATTCTGGGTTATATGTGCAGTTATGCGAAGAAAATGACGAGAACTATTCGGTCACTCCTTCACACTGAAGTACGCCGGCTTTCAAAAACCTTATATTTGACAATATTTCTTTCAATTTTCTGATGTATTAGAGTTCATTGGCGCTAAAGACCCGATTTTGAAATAAAGCTTAACAAAGTTGAAACCAGACGTTTGGAAAGTGGAAACCAGACCTTTGTGTGTTAAATTTAATGAAGTTAACATGTAGTTTCAAGGTGACAGTTAAAATTTTATAAAGACAACTATTCATTTAAGCTTTTCTTACCGAAACGAAAGTAATGAATCAAAACACGAAACAGCACAATTTTTCCTTAGTTTCCCAATTTGTCATAGACAAACTTCCAGGATGATGACGTTTCAAATGTCCTTCATATATAATTGTAACAGTAGTGATATTGAACAAACGGATGCCATATTACAAGAAAAACTGATCGGAATAAGCACTAACGAAGAACCTGAGATACCATTTGTAAACTGATATCAGCAATTGTGGTTTCTGAGAGTCTGAGAGACGTGCCTGTTACCTGCCCTGTAGTACACAAGGGGTTTCACTGCTGATGCCATTCCTAAAAAAAAAAAAAAAAATGTTGGAAATCACTGACTTAGGAGATTTAAGATTAGATTTGTCTGAATTGGAACCAAATGCTGAAATTTTGTTAATGAATCATGAGGCTCATCTCTCCAATTAGAAAAGCATTCATGTTTTAGTTTTTCTAGATTTTGCATTTTATGTCGTTTAAATTAATAAATGTGAAACAACTGATATTTTTTTAAGCTTTCAATCTACACTTCTACAGTTGAATAAATAAAAGTCATTAGCACTGTGTCAGAGGTCAAAAACGCATTTGAAATTGATAAATTTATAGACATTCCATATATGAAAGGTACAGGATATGTGACGGTACGTCACGTAAATATCGACATTTTTATCGGTTGTAAGCAGTGAACAATACTGTTAAGGGTGAACAAAAATTATTTGTATTTTATGAACATAATTAGTATAAAATATACAGTTAAAGTTCTTGAAACAACTGATATGCAGCGATAATTTAAAAGTAACATCTTTATTTAAAACATGTTTATGAAAATAAAAAGGGATCGTTAAGAGACGCGTTTGTACGGCCGAGGAGGAAGGACGTACTTTATAGTAGACACACTGTTTTGTTTCGCGATACGGAAGGCAGTCATTGAGCGGCTACACATATTTTATGTACGTTATTCCGTATTCTACTAGAATAAACTCATTATTGTTATCACAAAATGAATTTCTTTGTAATAGTTGTCACCTCAAATGGTCGCAGCGGCTAATTATTTTTAATAAACATTTTTTCAGTAATTTGTACTGCGGGAAGTTCATCTTCCGATGCAGCCTCTGGTTGGCCATTACGCGCCGAAGTATTAATTTATATTTCAAGGTGTTAACAGTAACTGTAAATGCGAGAGATTTCGTTGAAAGAACATTTTTAAATTGCAACAGATAATTAATTTACGTTAAAGTTCATTTTTTAAATTATACAGATTCCATGAGTTCAGTAAGTTTTATCTTGACCGCTCCACGGCAACAATCGAAATTCTCTCGAATCTTGCTTTGCCGTCAATAAATAGAAATTAACAAAGTTACATTCAATTCAGTTAACGGCAACTATATTTTAGTCATCACGCTCAAAATCTAAATTTGGTACATGAATAACAGCGGCCCGTCAAGAACACGTTTCATGTTTACTTATGCTCGTAAGTAAAAGTGATAGGAAAAGGATAATATCCCTGAGAGAAAGAATCATGCTCTAACAAAAACAGAAAAGGCAGGCACATGGTCTACGAGACAAAAAACTTAGGGCACCTTTGATCTAGATGTATGGGAAACGATTGAATAGCCTTTACTTTTTCACGTGAAGAAGGGCGAGACCTGATACGATCTACTGCGGAGTTCAAGGAACACTTATTCTAGAATTTTCATTAAGAAAACTAGATTCAAAATAAAAGTTTTCATGTGCCGCCATTTTTACCAAGCATATTCGTTATTGAAGTTGATATACTCATTGTCACTTGAGATTGCGAGTTGAACATTACAACTTTGTCGAGAGTCCTCTTCCAGAGTGACACTTACACCCAACGAGCTATAATAATAATTGGACCGTGCACGACCATGCACAATACCAATATCTTCTAGAAAGCTGCACTTGAAAATCCGGTTTTTCAGGGCGTCATACCTCGAGTTCTATTAATTACAGAGATAGTGCATCAACTGTTTTGGATTGCCCTTGTCCTGTACCTATCGGAAGAACAAGCGTACCGTACCTATACTACAATCAAAATTTAAACATCACGCAACACGTCCTGTCAAGGTTAATTGAGCAAATCGATTGAACTTTTTAGGTGTGATCTAGTGTGGACGTTAGGTGGCTTATAAAAGCATCAGTTGTTCATAGGGAATTATTGAGAAATCCCGGAATGTTAATGATTTTTGCGTTCGAAAAGTACCAATTGTGAGGATGGTCTCTTCTATAATTTCTTTTCGTGACAGACTGTCGAAATCTTAACCCCGTATTCTCAAAATGATATTCTCGAGGAGCTTTGAAAATTATTTGGACATTATTATCTGTTACCGAAATCCAGAAGTTCATAGTTACCGTCGTTACACAAAAATCACAATGACCGATTTTTAGCAGATTTTCCACTGTGGGCCTTAATTATCTTACTAAGTACCCACAGCAAGAGGCACAAATTTCAACTGTACATTGCTTAGAAATTTATCCACAGACGCCATTTTTCCCGTTTAAGAAAATCTGTATCCGTACATCAAAAAAACCATGATTTTTGGGCACTAAAAGTACCTATTATGGCGATGGTCAGTTCTATGATTTGTATTCATGTCAAATCGTCGAAATTTTTGCCATACGTTCTTAGGATGATGTTCTCTGGAAATCGTGAACAATTTTCCATGTTACTACCCTTTTTCGAAATCTAGAAGTTCTATGTTATCGTACCTGTGTGGGTAAAATTTGCACGTAACATCTGCACTGAGGCGTAAATATACTTTTTAACAGACTTTAGTGATCACATAGAATGCGTTCTAGTCTCATCGCGAGGGATCTGAGGTTACAAAACTATGTCATTAGTCTGCATTTTTTACCAATAAATTTTTATAACGCGCTGTCTCTCTATAATGGGCACTTATCGCCTATATAAATACATCGAGAGTGATACCGCTGTGACAAACTTACAATGATTCTCACAAATGATGTAAAATATATCTAATTACTTTACTCTTTTAAAATATAAGTGCATATTATATGGATGCGTGGTGTCTGACGTATGTTGCATGCCCGAAGGAGCAGACACAAATCAGAATACGCAGCTGTGAATGTCCCACTGCAGCTGACAGCAGTTTACACCCTCCAATTTACAAATAAATAATAAGCTGAGCGGTTTCGATGAATTGCGATCGATGAGCAGAGTATGCAGAAGAAATGTAAAGAAAATGATTTTCTGTTAACATTACATTATGTGTATATACTTCTTGTTTATATGTGTCAAAATATATAAATGAATTGAACAATATAAATAAACTGTCAACTTTTAATTTACGTGTAGAATTCGTTTCATATCAACGCACAATCTGATGCAGCAGGGGATAAAAGGCAACCACCGGAAAAACGTTGCTGTCTGAGCACAAAAAAGTTCCTCTTCAAAATGCGCTGATAGAACCGTGGGGAACCACCTGTTTCAATCCTCGTATTGCCTAACTCACCAGAAATTTTGGTATGCGAAGATATGCGAGATTATTTGTGCTGGAACAGAGGACCAGAGGGACAGTGACGGTAGAAGAGAGAGGCAGGAGACAATGCCATTGGATGAGAAAGAGAGCTGAGAGAGGGACGGAGGAAGAGAGAAAGTGGCAGTGAAAGAGAAAGAGAAATGGATTAAAAGAATAGCATGGGGGAACGGAAGAGAGAGGAGACGTTGATGGTCAGTGAAAGATAGTGGCAGTCAAAGAGAAAGAGAGCTGGTTGGAGACAGAAGCAATGGGACCAAAAAAGAAACAGTGGAAATGAAAACACAGCTTAGTGGAAGACATACAATAGGCTTCGGTGGTCTGGACTCTCCCAGAACGTCGAACCTTTGCACGTGGTTATAGGGGATAGTGAATTTTGGACCGAAGTTTTAAACACTTCGGTAAAGACTTACCGTCTTTGAGTAGTAATCAAAACGTCCTTAGTCGCAGATTCGAAACCCGCCACTCCTTAAAATTCGATCAATAATCAGCATTGGCGGGCGAAGACTCCGGCATAAGAAACACCCTCATTTTGACAAAGACTTTGTCAAAGAGGGCGGAGGTGTGGGCAGAGGTTTAGGGCCCAATCTTGTCCTTGGGAAGGGAAATGGTTCCTAAAGGGGAAAGAATCAGCAGTGACCAGCGGCATGAGAATTCTAAAGGAAATGGAAACCACTGTATTAAAGGCACATAACGTGTACCCACAGGATATGTGGCCGGTAACTGAAGAAGTGTCATGATGATGTCTCCACTAGCAAATGACTCCGAATTAGTCCCCCATTCGGATCTCGGGGAGGGAACTGCCGAGGACGAGGTGACCATGAGAAAAAGACTGAATAACCAACAAAAAGATAACGTTCCACGAGACGGGGAGTGGAATGTCAGACGCTTGAACGTCGTAGGGAAGCTAGAAAATCAGAAAAGGGAAATTCAAAGTCTCAATCTAGATATAGTAGGGGTCAGAGAGGTGAAATGGAAGCGAGGCAAGGATCTCTCGTCAGATGAGTATAAGGTAATATCAACGGTAGCAGTAAATGGTGAAATGGAAAAAGGTTTCATTATGAATAGGAAGTTAGGGTAGAGAGCGAGGTACTGTGAATTGTTCAGTGATAGGGTTGTTCGTATTAAAATCGACAGCCAGCCAACACCGACAACGATAGTTCAAATATACATTCCGATGTCGCAAACTGAAGATGAAGAGATAGAGTAAGTATATGAAGAAATTGAAAGAGTAATACAGTACGTAAAGGAAGATGAAAGTCTAATAGTCGTGCGGGATTGG
Organism: Schistocerca americana; assembly: GCF_021461395.2. Lineage (NCBI taxonomy): Eukaryota > Metazoa > Arthropoda > Insecta > Orthoptera > Acrididae > Schistocerca > Schistocerca americana. The sequence continues at coordinate 680,629,808 of NC_060120.1, read as the reverse complement.
AAATCAGTTGTAGGGGAGGGAGTAGGAGAAATGTTTAAAGGAGAATATGGGCTTGAGGCAAGAAATGAATGCGGAGCAAGACTAATTGAATTCTGCAATAAATTTCAGCTAGTAACTGCGAAGGAACCGTGGGTAACAGAAGAAATTGAGGAATACACAAATACAAGTCACCGACGAATGAAATAAGTAGGAAGTCAAAGGAAGCTAAAACGAAATGGCTGCGTAAAAAATGCGAGAAATCGAAAAGAAATGATTGTCAGAAGGATTGACTCAGCATACAGAAAAGTCAAAATAAGCTTCAGTTAAATTAAAAGCAAGGATGGTAACATTAGGAGCGCAACGGGTATTCCACTATTAAAAATGGTTCAAATGGCTCTGAGCACTATGGGACTCAACTGCTGAGGTCATTAGTCCCCTAGAACTTAGAACTAGTTAAACCTAACTAACCTAAGGACATCACAAACATCCATGCCCGAGGCAGGATTCGAACCTGCGACCGTAGCGGTCTTGCGGTTCCAGACTGCAGCGCCTTTAACCGCACGGCCACTTCGGCCGGCATTCCACTATTAAATGCAGAGGAGATGGCGGATAGGTGGAAAGAGTACATTGAAGGGCTCTATGAGGAGGAAGATTTGTCTGATGTCTTAGAAGAAGAAACAGGTGTAGATTTAGAAGAGATGGGGTTCAGTATTAGAATCATAATTTAGAAGAGCCTTGGAGGACTCAAGTTCAAATAAGGCAGAAGGGATAGATTACATTCCTTCAGAATTTCTAAAATCATTGGGGCAAGTGGCAACAAAACGACTATTCACGTTGGTGCGTAGAATGTATGGTGACAACCTATCTGACTTTCGCAAAAAAATCATCCACATAGTTCCCAAAACTGCAAGAGCTGACAAGTGCGAGAATTATGGTACAATCAGCTTAACACCACATGCACCCAAGCCGCTGACAAGAATAATAGCAGAACAATGCAAAAGAAAGTTGAGGAACTCTTAGATGACAATCAGTTTAGCTTTAGGAATGGTAAAGGTACCAGAGAAGCAATTCTGACGTTGCGGTTGATTATGGAAGCAAGACCAAAGAAAAATCAAAACACGTTCATAGGATTTGTCGACCTAAAAAAAAAAGCGTTCGACGTTGTAATATGGTGCAAGATGTTGGAATTCTGAGGAAAATACTAGTAAGCTGTAGGAAGAGACGGATTATACAGGGTGTTACAAAAACGAACGGCCAAACTTTCAGGAAACATTCCTCACACACAAATAAAGAAAAGATGTTTTGTGGACATGTGTCCAGAAACGCTTAATTTACATGTTAGAGCTCATTTTAGTTTCGTCAGTATGTACTGTACTTCCTCGATTCACCGCCATGATTTCATACGGGATGCTCTACCTGTGCTGCTAGAACATGTGCCTTTACAAGCACGACACAACATGTGGTTCATGCACGATGGAGCTCCTGCACATTTCAGTCGAACTGTTCGTACGCTCTCAACAACACATTCGGTGACCGATGGATTGGTAGAGGCGGACCAATTCCATGGCCTCCACGCTCTCCTGACCTCAACCCTCTTGACTTTCATTTATGGGGGCATTTGAAAGCTCTTGTCTACACAACCCCGGTACCAAATGCAGGGACTCATCGTGCTCGTATTGTGGACGGCTGTGATACAATACGCCATTCTCCAGGGCTGCATCAGCGCATCAGGGATTCCATGCTACGGAGGGTGGATGCATGTATGCTCGCTAACGGAGGACATTTTGAACATTTCCTGTAACAAAGTGTTTGAAGTCACGCTGGTACGTTCTGTTGCTGTGTGTTTCCATTCCATGATTAATGTGATTTGAAGAGAAGTAATAAAATAAGCTCTAACATGGAAAGTAAGCGTTTCCGGACACATGTCCACATAACATATTTTCTTTCTTTGTCTCTGAGGAATGTGTCCTGAAAGTTTGGCCGTACCTTTTTGTAACACCCTGTATAAAATATGAACAGGAGCGGAGAGGGAATAATAAGAGTGGACGACCAAGAACGACTTTCTCGGATTTAAAAGTGTATAGGGCAGGGAGGAAGTCTTTCACCTCTACTGTTCAATCTGTTTATCGAAGAGGGAATGATGGAAATACAAGAAAGGTTCAAAAATGGGATTAAAATTCAAGGTGAAAGGATATCAGTTATACGAGTCGCTGATGACATTACTATCCTGAGTGGAAGTGAAGAAGAATTAGAGGATCTGCTGAATGGAATGAATAATCTAACGAGTACAGGATGTGGACTGAGAGTAAATCGAAGAAGAAAGTAATGAGAAGTATCAGAAATGAGAACAGCGAGTAACTTAACATCAGGATTGATGGTCACGAAGTAGAAAAAGTTAAGGAAAGCTGCTACCTAGGCAGAAAACTAACCAATGACGGATGGAGCAAAGAGGACATAAAAAGCTGACTAACATTGGCAAAAAGGGCATTACTGGCCAAGAGTAGTCTACTAGTATCAAACATAGGCTTTAATCTGAGGAAGTAATTTATGAGAATGTTCTTTTGAAGCACAGTATTGTAAGGTAGTGAAACATGGACTGTGGGAAAACCGGAACAGAAGAGAATCTAAGTATCTGAGATGTGGTGCTACAGACGAGTGTTGAAAATTAGGTGGACTGATAAGGTAAGGAATGAGGAGGTTCTGCAGAGAATCTGAGAGGAGTGGAATGTATGGAAAATACTGACAAGCAGAAGGGACAGGATGATAGGACATCTGTTAAGACATGAGGGAACGTTCTGTGTTAAGAGAGTGCAAATATGTTCGCATGCCAAAATTTTTTTGAGGAAGCTGTTTCCCTACCAAATGTTCTGTCAGCCTTTTAAAGAGGAACATATTCGCCTTTTTGTGTTTCGATAGGAGCATTTTTTTTGCTGGTTGTTTTATGTATTCAATTTCAGGTAATGTACATTAATGTTAGTAGCATTACACTTAAAAGATAACTGTAATACACATACAATTTCTTGTCTAGGAATAAGTTATTTCTAGAATTTTAGACCTAATCAAATGCACATAACTCACGCATATAGTTTTAAAAGACAAAGTGCAGATAGGAAATTCCTGTATAATGTCAATGGTTACCTGGTGGAAATTATAGCTAGGAAGATACTATATCTGGTATGACAATATTAAATAGAAGCAATATGCGCTACGTTTTTGCCAGAAGGTCGTTTATGTTGAGGAAACTTTCGTAATTCAGCACATGAATGGGAAGGGTGCCAGCATTTTGTGAAGAGAAGTCAATATCGAAACTTCAGAAATGTGACTGTAAGGAGAAATACGAACGCCTTCATCAGAAAAAAATCAATAGTCTGGTGGAATGTTTAACCTGTTGACAAGGAAAACGTTAATTCCTGAAGGGATGCTTTTCGTATTTTCACATCTTCTTGAATATAGGACGGTTTTACATTTCTCATTTCCTCTCTGACAAGAAACATCAATAAGGAAAAATTCTGTGCATCTTGGCATTAAAGTGAACATGCGAGAATGCTGCCAGAACTCACATAACACAAGATTCACATGTAAGATTTCATAATGAATTGAAAGTGCTTTTGACGATGAAAATTGTTTTCCTAAAGCTCCTACTTAGGCGAAATGGAAGCATTGTCCCCAGAATGAGATTTTCACTCTGCACCGGTGTGTGCGCTGATATGAAACTTCCTGGCAGATTTAAACTGTGTGCCCGACCGAGACTCGAACTCGGGACCTTTGCCTTTCGCGGGCAATTGTTCTACCAACTGAGCTACCGAAGCACGACTCACGCCCGGTACTCACAGCTTTACTTCTGCCAGTACCTCGTCCCCTACCTTCCAACATTTACAGAAGCTCTCCTGCGAACCTTGCAGAACTAGCACTCCTGAAAGAAAGGATATTGCCGAGACAAGGCTTAGCCACAGCCTGGGGGATGTTTCCAGAATGAGATTTTCACTCTGCAGCGGTGTGTGCGCTGATATGAAACTTCCTGGCAGATTAAAACTGTGTACCCGACCGAGACTCGAACTCGGGACCTTTGCCTTTCTGAAAGGTTCGCAGGAGAGCTTCTGTAAAGATTGGAAGGTAGGGGACGAGGTACTGGCAGAAGTAAAGCTGTGAGTACGGGCCCTGAGTCGTGCTTCGGTAGCTCAGTTGGTAGAGCACTTTCCCGCGAAAGGCAAAGGTCCCGAGTTCGAGTCTCGGTCGGGCACACAGTTTTAGTCTGCCAGGAAGTTTCAGGAAGCATTATGTTTGTGGCAAAAAAAAATTGTATCACAAATTGTACAATAATCTGTATTAGAAACTATTGGTAACGAGGCCACTGTTTATGTCAGCCGTATGTAACATGAGTCAATAATACGGAGAAGTTTCTTTTCATAACGAGATGTTGTCAGTGTAATTGTTTCTGCGGTTTCTTTTCACCCACGGAGCATCGTCTCCCACTAGCGGCTCTGCCCTTCACACAAACTTGCCTGATTTCAGTCATTGGTCTAAGTTCCTTTTATTTCAGATACCAGCATCTCAGTGGTGAAATGAAAATGGCATTCCATTGTTTATAGAATAGAATGTTAATGCAATATTGTTCCGCGGAAACACACACACACACACTACATTTTTGATTTGAACGAAAGACAGTTTTATCTTCGTATTGTAGCACTGATGTCGACTGGCACAGCAGCAAACGCGGTGGAGCGACAACCGGCATAACTCGATTGCCATATGTCCCATGTACACTTATTTGAATATGAATGAGGCTGCATAATTACGTCGGCTGCAACACCAGTTTAAGCGGCGCACTGCCTGTTTGTTCGCTTCCGAGCGTCGACCTCGCTTATCTGATTCCGTGTTCACGGAGCACGGGTACACACATAATTATGCAGTTTGCGAGCGTCCAACTGTTGTACAGGATTTTCGTTAAATACACACTTCAATATTGTGATTAAGCCCCACCATCACTCATTTCACGTATATTTCAAGCAGGTAGTTGACTGCAAGCCTCCAAATTGCTTTCACTTACTGTACATGCATCAAGAGGAAGTTTTCACCAGCTGGCTTCAGTCTGACCATCATATTATCTGCAAGTGGATCCAGTAGATTCAACGAGTGGTATTTATATTATAAGTTTCTTATGGTCCCTTACTATTCAGAGATGCCGTGTGAGAAAACTGTTTTCTTCTGTGTTTCACTGACAGCTTCTACTCTTTCCTCACAACATTATCTACGTGATCGCTCCAGTGTCAGTTGTTCGTGGATGTAATTTCTAGGTACTTAGTTAATTCATAGCCTTTAATTTTGTGTGATTTATCGTGTAAGCGAAATTTAACGATATATTTTCGTACGCAAGGTTGTACCATAAATTACAAAAATTTAAAGACTTTCAGGAGAACTAAGTACCTAGGAATTTCAGTTACGAACAACGTAAACTGGAACTATTACATAGATAATATTGTGGGGTGGGCAACTCAAAGACTGCGTTTTACTTGCAGAACACTTACAATATGAAACATATCTACTAAAGAGACTGCCCATACTATTCTCACCAAGCAGGGTAGCTCAGTGATTGGCACACTGAACCTGCATCCGTCAGGACGGCGGTTGAAACCCGCGTCCGGCCATCCTGATTTAGGTTTTCCGTGATTTCCCTAAATCACTTAAGGCAGATGCCGGGATGGTTACTTCGCAAGGACACGGCCGCTTTCCTTCTCCACCCTTCCCTAATTCGATATTGTGATTCGTCTCTAATGACCTAGTTGTCGCCGGGACGTTAAACACTAATCTTCTCTCTCCTCCTCCTCCTCCTCTACACTACGCTTCTCCGACCTCTGCGAGAGTATTTCTGTGTAATACGGGACCATTACCGGATAGGATTGACGGAGGACAACGAAAAATTCCAAAGAAGAGCGGCATGTTTTGAATCATCGCGAATTAGGTGTCACGGGTATGATAAGCGGGTTGGCGTAGCAATCTTTGAAACATAGGCGTTTTTCGTTGCTGCTTGATTTTTTCACGAAATTTCAATCACCGATTTTCTCTTCTGGTTGTGAACGTATTTCATTTTCGCACTGCTACAGAGGGAGAAATTATGATCTTCATAAAACAAGAGATATCAGAGCACGTACAAGCCTACTATACGCTTTTAGAGATTGGGACGGTGGAGAAATAATCTGAAGATGGTTCGAAGAACCCTCTGCCAGGCAGTCAGGTGTGAATTGCTAAGTAATCATGTAAATCTATTTGAAGCAGATGTAGAATGGCAAACGCATAATGCCAAAAGAAGGAAAATGAAATCTTCAGAAGCGTAAAAAGTGAAACTTTTGCCGTGATTGCTCTGGAATTACAAACTAATGATGTTTACTAAAACTTATAACCGTAAAAACTACTAACGCAGGGTGCGCTATAAACAAAAATGTACATCTATATCTATACTTGACAAGGTGGATTACTGTGTGAGGCAGAGGGAACTTCGATTAACATTCTCAGTTCATCCCTCTGCTGTTCAAATCACGAATACTGCGAAGGAAGAATGACTGTCGATAACGCTCTTTGTAACTTCAAAAATATGTTTTCGCGAGATTTGTGTAGGAGGAAACAATGTATCTTGATTTTTCTAGGAACGTACGCCCTCAGAATATTAACAGTGATTCACAAAATAATGTACAACTGCTCTTTTTGTAGCGTCTGTCCCTGACTAAAACAGCAGTTTTCATTGAACCTCCTCTGTTTCTGAAATGGTAGTGAGCATGGCTCTGAGAGTCGAAAGGTAAGCAGACAAAATGAAAGAAAACTTTTAGCAATTTTTAAATGAGCACACCGCGATTTGACTGTATTGTTCTTTATTTAATTACTACCCAGGATTCGACTTAGGAAATCGGCCGTGCCCTTTCAAAGGAACCATCTCGGCATTTACCTGAAAAGATTTAGGGAAATCACGGAAAACCTAAATCAGGATGGCCAGAGACGGGTTTGAACCGTCGTCTTCCCGAATGCGAGTCCCGTGTGCTAAGTACTGGGCCACCTCGCTCGGTTACTCCCCACAAAATACCGGATACTAAATCACCATCCTGTAAAAATATCAGTAAATAATAGTGGGAGAACGTTATGTTTAGTAAAAGCAGGTTTCCTTTCGTGTATAAAAGATAAACGCGTGTTCATCATTCGTAATGATTTATTTCACTATCAGGGGTTCTGCTCCCCAAAAGTCGTGGTTCAGCTGTTCAAAAGTTGGGGTTCTGTTCCCCAACATTTGGTTGTCATACAGTAAAGTTGCAAAAGTCACTTGGCGAATACCCTGTCATGCTTTTTTTTTTTTGCCTCCATGAAGCAAATGTCATATTCTGTTTTCAACGGCGAGGCTCTTTTCTTTGTTTAGGAACAGAGATAAATTTTTGTATGACGTATTTTCTTATTGTTGCTCATGTGGTCTTCAGTACAGACACTGGTTTGGTGGAGCTCTCCATGCTACTCAATCCTGTGCAAGCCTCCTCACCTCCAAATAACTACTGCAAGTTACACCCTTCTGAATCTACTCAGCGTATTCATCTCTTGGTCCCCCTCTACGATTTTTACACCCAATGCTTCCATCTAGTACTAAATTGGAGATCCCTTGATGCCTCAGAACGTGTCCTACCAACCGATCCCTTCTTCTTGTCAAGTTGTGCCACAAATTCCTCTTTTCTCCAATTCTGTTCAGTAGCTCCTCATTAGCTACGTGACGTACCCATCTAATCTTGAGCATTCTTCTGTAGCACCACATTTCGATAACTTCTATTCTCCTCTTGTCTTAAATGTTTATCATCCATGTTTCACTTCCATACATGGCTACATTCCATGCAAATTCTTTCAGAAAATACTTTCTGACACTTAAATCTATACTGGACGTTAGCAAATTTCTCTTCGTCAGAAACGCATTCCTTGCCACAGCCAGTCTACATTTTATATCCTTTCTATACCAACCATCATCAGTTATTTTGCTGCCCAAATAACAAATCTCATTTACTACTTTAAGTGTCTCATATCCTAATCTAATACCCTCAGCATCTGCTTATTTAATTCAACCACATTCCATTATCCTCGTTTTGCTTTTGTTGATGTTCATCCTATATATTCCTTTTAAGACACTGTCCAATCCGTTCAGCTACTCTTCCAGGTCCTTTGTTGATTCTGACAGAATTGCAATGTCTTTGACGAACCACAAAGTTTTTATTTCTTCTTCATGGATAATTATTCCTACTCCCAGTTTTTCGTTTGTTCCCTCTACTGCTTGCTCAATATACAGATTCCATAACATCAGGGATAGACTACAACCATGCCTCACTGCCTTCTCAAACAATGCATCCCTTTCATGCCCTTTGACTCTTATGACTGCCATCTGGTTTTTGTACAAATTGGAATTAGCCTTTAGCTCCCTGTATGCTACACTTGCCCCCTTCATATTTTCATTTCCGGTGGATATACTGTGGTACAGCTACGAAAGTCTGGTGGTAATATGAGTGTTAACGGTTTACTGCATAGAGCGTGGGTAGTGGAACAAGACCTGGAATCAGAATGAAATTTTCACTCCGCAGCGGAGGGTGCGCTGTTATGAAACTTCCTGGCAGATTACAACTGTGTGCCAAACTGAGACTCGAACTCAGGACCTTTGCCTTTCGCGGGCAATTGCTCTACCAACTGAGCTACCCAAACACGACTCACGCCCCGTCCTCACAGCTTTAATTCCGCCAGTACCTCGTCTCCTACCTTCCAAACTTTGCAGAAGCTCTCCTGCGAACCTTTCAGAACCTTCTGGAAACATCCCACTGGCTGTTGCTAAGCCATGTCTCCGCAATATCCTTTCTTCCAGGAGTGCTAGTTCTGCAAAGTTCGCAGGAGAGCTTTTGCGAACTTTGGAAGGTAGGAGACGAGATTCTGGAGGATTTTTGAAGATGGAACGTGAATCGTTCTTGGGTAGCTCAGTTTGTAAAGCAGTTTTCCGCGAAAGGAAACGGTCCCGAGTTCGAGTCTCGGTCCGTACATCAGCGCACCTGATGATGGCAACGTGGTCGATTGCCGAAATATTGTGTCCTATGCACACTCATACCAGGCTGTTCACCCGAGATTTATTTAGTCAGTTTTAGTCTTCCAGGAAGTTTCAAGACCTGGAATAATTAGTAAGCATATTTTGTTAAGAACTGGTATAGCAATAATAATGAAGGAGAGAATAAAATCTAGAGTGTGTATATAGTGCTAAGTGTAATGGTAACCTCAGATTAAATGTCTATGAAAGTTAATCTGCATTAAAGTATGTCGTAATGCAGATATCTTAAGGTTTAGTGAATAGAAAAAGAAACTTTTTGAATGTGCTGTTGGCTATGACAGTGTTTACAAAGTAAGGAGAGAGAGAGATTGGTTTACATTTTAGATCACAATGATGATTAATATGGCGGTGTACACTTAGTTAATGAAGTAGTAAACAACGGGTGTCTTAAGTGATGTAGAGTTGAGTTTTTGTAAATAAAATTATGGTCAAGTTACTGTGGATTGTCATTCTTTGGAGTATTTTGGCAAGAAGCAAGGCTGGTGTTTTCTTCCTTGGAAACGAATTGAGGTAATAATGAAGTTAAGTATCACAAAATGACGCAATGAAACGATGAAGCAATAATGAGACGATGAACAGGAGATAATTAATCGAGGTTTAATGAAATAACAACGAAGAATGTAATAATGGGGGAGGAAATGGTTAGGGTACCTGTCTTTGCAGTAGAATAATTTCGATGGATGCGCTCCTCTGGTTAACAAGGTTTCTAAGGGAAGTATATTATTTGAACTGACAGGAATGTGCGAATTTTAAAGGTGAACAGTAGACAGAAGCAGAGGATTGTAGGACAGAACATCTTGATGTGCTAGGCAACAGGTAAGTAAAGAATGTAGCATGTATGACACTAACATTCGAGCAATTTAGTGAATTCTCTATGGAAGTAATAATAGTATTCTCGCTGTGAGTAGTTTTCTCTGTGTTGATGATGAATATAAGTAGAGATAGAAGAAATTTTTCTAAGAAAGAGATAGATTTTTGCTAAGAAAATGACAATGATTGTGAAAACGGCTAACGATATGAATATACTATATGGATTAACACTAATGTTGAGAAATTCTGATTGGACAGTCATGAAATTGACTGACAGAATTTGTCTTTCAAGTTTAATAAACTGAGAGAAGTAATTAACTTAAAGTACAGAATAGTAGGAAACAATTTCCGTTCTCTTTGAGTGCTTCCATGTAAATATGTGGCAATTTTGAATAGTAGTAAGCAAATAGTTGAAAACACGAGCATGGATAGTTTTTTGAATTCAAGAATAGTTCAGTGTTTTGTTACAACAAGTGCGAAAATTTTTTAACTAATTGCCATGTGTATAATTTTTGTTACAGTAATATGAGATTATGTACTGATTGGATATTTGTTATCTTATACCGTTTAAAGAAATAGGTTAATGAAGATTCTTCTTACAGATACAAGTATAACTAATGATAAATCATTGACGGATAGATGCATAGTTGAGTGTCCTGGAAAAGAAGAATGGAAACACCCAGCTAGAGTATGGCACCATTCGGCAGGCGGCGTGTCTGCCAAAGGTCAGCAGATCCCGTACCTAAGTTCCTTTTGACGTTTTAAAATGTTTTCGTGTCTACTAGGAAAATTCAAGTTTCCTAAGTTTAAAAAATTTTCCCCCTTGCCCGAATCCGCACTCATACACCTTATTGACTGTTTATGATATAGTCTCAAACAAATTACGTTTTTCAAGCCAAAAATAATGCCTGATTTCGTGTAATCTAGCCCATATGCTTTATTGTGAGCAACTCTTACTGCTTTAAGTGATCCACGTTTTATATTTTATTTTATTTTTTGAGTTATCAGTCTTCTGACTGGTTTGATGCACCCCTCAGCGAATTCTCCTTCTGTGCCAACCACTTCATCTCAGAGTAGCACTTGAAAACTATGTCCTCAATCATTTGCTGCATATATTCTAATCTCTGTCTTCCTCTACAGTTTTTACCTCTACAGCGTCTCCAGTACCGTGAAGGTTATTCCTTCCTGATGACTAATCGGATGTCCTACATTCCTTTCCTCGCTGATTCTGTGTCGAACCTCCTTATTACTTACCTTATCAGTCCACCAAATTTCAACATTCTTCTATAGCTGCGTATCTCAAATGGCTCCATGCTCTTCTGTTCCGGCTTTCCCGCAGTCCATTTTCCACTACCATACAATGTTCTGCTCCAAATGAACAGTCTCAGAAATTCCTTCTTCAAACTAAGACATATGTTTAACGTTAGTAGACTTACCTTGGGTAGGAATGCCATATTTCCCAGTATTAGTCTGCTTTTTATGTGCCACTTGTAGCACTGTCAGTCGTGGGTTATTTAGCTGCCCATGTAGAAGAATTCCTTAACTCCATCTATTTCGTAATCACCAATCATGATGTTAAGTTTCTAGCTGTTCCCATTTCTGCTACTATTCATTACTTTCGTCTTTCTTCGATTTACGCTCAATCCATATACTTTATTCATTAGTCTTTCATTCCATTGAACACATCCTGTGAATCCTCTTCACTTTCACTATGGATAGCGATGTCATCGGCGAATCTTATCACAGATGCCCTATCGCCTTGAATATTAATTCCATTCTTCAACCTTTCTTTTATTTCCAAGATTGTTTCTTCGATGTATAGGTTGAATAGTAGGGACGAAAGACAACATCCCTGACATACACCCTTGTTAATGCAAGCACTTCGTTGCTCGTCTTCCAATCTTACATATTCTTTATTAAACGTCTTTCACTATCGCGTACCTCTATTTTTCTTAGAATTTCGAACAGCTTGCATCATTTGACACTGTCGAATACTCCTCCCAGGTCGACAAATCTTATGAACGTGTCTTGAGTTTTCTTTAGTCTTACTTCCATTATCAATCGCAAAATCAGAACGGTATACATGCAAAAGCTTCTTGATATCGTCATTTACCCTGCTCGATTTCTGTTTCTTCTCAACGAGGACCAAGTGCAAAATCTTGACTGTAGTCGGTGTAACATTCTTGGCATGCTTTCTCTTTCTCCGTAATGATTTTTTCTTCATCATCTCTTCAGGATCCTAACGTTTTCATCCTGGTCAAGTTCGGTAAATGCTGGAAATTCTACTGCCTTTCTGGTAATCTTTGTGAGCCATTCACCAAACATGATCTCGCGAGAAAGAAAACCCTGTATACTCATAAGTTATATTTGCAAACTGCTGAATATGGCCAGTTCATGCCGAATATTTCTTCTGCAATAGGTCTTACATAGTCTACTGACTTCCTGTGTCAACCTCTCACTCATACTGCCTCGTGGAAAATATGTTGAAACTTTGATATGTTTAATTTTATACCTTTCCGTGCACTGAATGAGTCTTTCCGAAATAAAGTGGAGCAGTTATCTGACAATTATGATTTTGGTACCCCACATTGTGAAAGTAATTAGTCTATAATTTTTCAACTGTAATTTTGATGTTAGCTCTTTTGATTGGGTACAATTTTACATGTTTGAAAAAAGTGTCTAGCACCACAAAAATATGTCTGCAACCCCTGTGGACACCGGGAGGGACGCCAGGAGGACCACAGCGATTAGTTCCTTCGGTTCGTTAGGCAAAACAGAATGCATTAACCCTTTAGATGGCACAACGGTGGTCTTTACCCTTTGACATTTGTCACACATTTCCAACCTCTACTTAACTCTAACTCTGCAAGCTGCTAAAAACTCTAGTGTCCTGAATCCTAGCTACAAACTTCGTCGTCTCTTAATGTTCATAGCTTTTACGAAGACAGTCAATCAACTTACCTACACGCTGTGCTGGGAAGCACAACTTCTACTTCTGTTTGTCCAGTTTTCCTTCTAAATAGTAGACCCCAATAGTATACTCCAAAGGGCAAAGCAAAGAAAGTTCTTAACACAGTATTAAGGTCCATACGAGGCCGTCAAAATGGCTTCAGCAGTAAATGTGAAACTACATCTACCGACTAAGGCATCTGTAATGCTTATCAGTAGAACGTAACTGTTTAACGTAATGAAAGGAATGACTGACATATTACTGTAAGTTCCCTCACCATTACCATACAGAGAGAAGTTGTCTAGGAAAGAAGAAACATTCGCGTAATGTACCATATGAACATACATCTAAGGGGAAACAGGATTAGTCTACACGTTTATACTTTATGTGCACACGGATTACTGAAGAGCAGTAAGGATAACATTATTTTTCTTTTGTTTGTCTTTGATTCTGTAGATATGCACTGTTCCAAAGGAGAGAGGGGACTTACCAATGCTGATACTTAAAAGTATTATCTTGGACGTAGTACTACTACACTTTAGCAGACAGTTCAGGGGATGCAAGGATCAAAACTGAAAGGTTGACGGAGCTGCTCATCAGAATTGAGTTTGACACTTCTAACCATGCAGGTATTTGTAATATGGTTGAAGAAAGCAAAAAGTGATTTCCAACAGGGTAACAGCAAGTCAAACGTGTGACAGAAAAGTAGATGCTTTGCTTTGTCATATACCTACTGTTAATGTTGGTTCCCTCTGAGCTAATTTATACATTACCATACAGTTTCTGGAAGTAGATATCGATGTTCTACATCCCATCCATATCCGAGCAAGTGGCAAATTATCAATAAAAATCTACAAGTAAAGACTCACGAGGTATCATTTGTCTCAGAACTAAAGGACAGTCACGTACTTACACTGATCAGCCACAACGTTATGACCATCCTCCTGCCAGTCGATATGCCCATCTTTGGCACAGATAACAGGGGCAGCGCGTCATGGTATTGAAGCAACCAGGCCTTGGGAGTCGGCACCATATCTGCATACAGAGACCCTTGCTCTCTACGCGGCATTAAATTCTGATATTAGTTCCCCAGTAGTTCACCGCCTGTCCTGTTATATCAGTTTCCTCAGCCTACGACGTCCGACATCTGTAACGAGGTGTGGTCGCCCAACACCTCGATGTTTGGACTTGGTTTCACCTTGGTTTCGTCACTTGCTGAAGACACACACATCAGCACTTCTTAACACTTGACAAGTCGAGCATGTACCAAAATGCTCGTGGCGATCCTCTGAACCATCAAAATCTGTCCACTGTCAAACTCAGATAGATCGCGCCGTCCCCATTCTACAAACGAACAGCGTGCTCATTGACCCTACATGCATCATGCTTGTGTCTGACTAGCAGTCATTCCTCATCAAGTGACGCTACTATCGCCTGGACGGGCTTATATCGAAAGTAGGTCGGTGGTCGTAATGTTCTGCCTGACAAGTGTATGTCTATAGTAGATTTAAACAACCGTATGAGACAGGGTGTTACCATTTGTCGAAGCAGGATGGTTCAGACTGACAAACAGGGATGTGAAATTGAAATATTCCTAGGAAAAATGGGCGGTTGAGTGTAAAAGGAAAGTACTAGCCCCACAGATACATTTCCAGTTAATTGGGAACCACTGGATTTACTCCATACACAGAGGTCCTGACAAATGTAGACACTCTTTGATAGTTAATATCTATGGAAAAATGTGACGTGTCGTTGCAATATTGTGCGGTAGCGTAGTCCATTGTTTTCTCAACAGGTCCTGGCACTCATTTTCCAGCAGGTGATGGTGCAACAATGAATGAGAAAAGAAAAAGATTGAAATTTGAGCGAGGTAAGGCCGTAGTGAAGTGGTACAGAAGGTACGAAAACATAATAGAGGTACAACGACAATGGAGTAACGTGTACGCAACTGAGCCACCAACACGTACCACAATTTTTCATATTCTGGACAAATCTGAAGGCAACGGTACTGTTCAGACTGAGCATAAGGAAAGGCCTGGCGGACCAAACATCAACAAGTCAGCTTCCAGCGTGCTGAGCTGGAACGTTTTACTAGGTCACCTCAGAAATATGTGAAGCAATGTGCATGTGGAAGTGGGGTAAGCCGATCAAGTGTCCGTCGAATTATGAAGGCTGCAAAGTGGAAAGTGTACATTCCAAAATCGCTGTGCGCTATGAAGGAAGACGACTCGGATCGAAGGACGGAGTACTGAAAGAGTTTTGAAGGTATGCTGTGCGAGGATGATCGGTTTGTAGCGACGGTTATCTGGGCTGACGAGGTGCAGTTCAAACTGAACGGCACTGTAAAACGCCACAACTGTGTGTACTGGACTCCTAAAAATCCACACGCTCAGATGGACAAACATATTAATCTACCGGGTGTTAGCTTGTTGTGTGGTCTGTCTTCGCGTGATTTGACTGGCCCATTTTTCTTTGAAGGTACCGTAACTGGTGAAGTGTAGCTTCATATGCTGCAAAGAATGATCTTACCTGCCATCCGAGAGGTATTTGGAAATGAAAGGTTATACCTACAATACGATGGCGCTCTGCCTCACTACAACAGAGATGTGAGAGCGTTCATGGCTGAAAATGTACCTGGACGAAGACTGTGTCGAAGAGAAGCTGCTGAGTACTCACCGTGGTCTCCAAACCTTACACCTCTTGACTTCTACCTATGGGTTACATTGAAAAATGAAGTTCATCAACAGAAGCCAGCTACACTGAACGAGCTATGAGAAAACATCGAAGCTTCCTGTGCGGCTGTCACACTGACAACAAGGTCAGCCATGATTCGGCCAAAAATTCAGCGGCATTGACTTTGTTTGGCTGCTAATAGGGGTCACTATGAACACATCAAATAACCTTCCCACTGCACAAGAATTTTGGCGGTATGTCATTTTTTTCCCATTAACATTGACTATCAAGGAGTGTCTACGTATATTTGTCTGGATCCCTCTGTATCGTTACCAAAAACAATGACTTTCAGCTGTTAAAGGAACGGAAAATTAAAAGGGACAACGGAATTAGAATTGTGAAATAGCGGATTACTAACCAATCGAACCAAGTGTGACGCAACCAGGACAGTTTCATCTTCCAACTACTAACACAGGAACAATAATGATAGCCTTTTCTGAACCAATGTTGTATTATCCAGAGGAACCATTAGTTGTGTTACCTTAAAAGAACCTTGGATTCAAGTCTGTTACACTCATTGCGTGATATAACATTCTCAGAAAATGGCAGAATTCCAGTTGACCACATAAAGCAGTATAATGAGAAACCCAAACAAAACATAACAGTTAGTCTGATCACAACAAGTATTATCCTGATTTCCGTACTCATCTGTGCAATTTACTTCTTACTAAAATGTAAGCTGTCCTATTTAAATGAACCATGAATCTAAATACACGTGCCATGTCAGAGACATTGTTGCCTAATGGTTAGGCAACTCTTTGGGCAGCTCCATCTTGCGAGCAGCCACCACTGACCCTGACTGCCTCAGCATCGCAAGTACGACATGATATCGTCTTGAATGGCCACCAGGAGGCAAAGTTAGCGCCTTCAGAGGGCACCGCCAACACGGAACCTACTCGCATCAGCGCGCTATTTGACATGGAATTAGTTTGAAGAGTATTTCACCGCATGCAGCTGTATAAGCGGCGACAAGGCAACACAATTTAATTGGGCTTCGAGAGTCCTTCCCGATCCAGTCGATGGGTGCTACTCACCGCATCAAGCTGGATTGCTCTCGAAGTCTATCGTTAGGGATGAAAGCTGCTATCAGAAGTCATCGTCGTTTCGTATTCGGAAATCTCACGCCGGCTAATACCCCGTAACTTTAGCTTCTGCAGCAGCGCAGGGTGATATCATTAGCGACGTCACTATGATTGGTACATTCTGGCTGTTGGCCACAGACTAAGTGATGTCGTGTTGAAACTAACCAGAACAGTGATCATCCTTGGACTCAAACTTACAGGCCATGAACTTATCATTCAGCAAATGATCATTACCGCACTTAGCATCCAGCAAGTGCGCTCATTCCCGAATTGGTTCCAAGCAATGCTTAGTTCTGAACAGAGCGTTCCACCAGTGTCTTTGAGCTTCGTTTCCGATCAGTGTCCTCGGCGCTTAGCCCCAGTCTCACCTCATTGTAATCCACAATTATTTTGTACCTACTATGTTGCTGTTGTTACTGTAGTCTTGATCTTTTATTTCCATACGACTGAGACAGACTTCTTTGTTCAACAAATTTGTTATGTGCTGGATAATTTTTCCTTCTACGTACTAGCGATGAAACCTAAGAACAGAGAAACAGACTATAAAGACAGTGTAAAGTTAGACTAAGATTAAGCGCCTTATGGTTCAGCTAGAGGAACAATGAAGGGACTGAACTCGGGGTAATGTAAGATTTTAAACACAAACATGTATCGACTCGCTTAGTAGCAGATACAGAAAGTAAGTAAATGGAGTGTTAAGCCAGAATGAAGAAAAGGGGAAGAAATGAAAATTTTTCTTACGTTACAGGCCACACCAGGCAGAGGTGGTTGCCTATGCAATCAACAATGTGATTCGGTCACGTAGACGAAGATGTTATATCAGCACCAATTGGCAGGCCCCAGTTACACGTTCACCCAAATGTCCACTGAGAAAGAAAGAGATAGATAGAGAGAGAGAGAGAGAGAGAGAGAGAGAGAGAGAGAGAGAAAGAGAAAGAGAGATCTACGTATTAGCTCATGTTAAGTGGACGAGCTAGCTACACATCAAAGGCAATAACACCAGTCAGACCGAGCGAGGAGGCGCAGTGGTTAGCACACGGGACTCGCATTCGGGAGGACGACGGTTCAATCCCGTCTCCGGCCATCCTGATTTAGGTTTTCCGTGATTTCCCTAAATCGTTTCGGGCAAATGCCGGGATGGTTCCTTTGAAAGGGCACGGCCGATTTCCTTCCCAATCCTCCCCTAACCCGAGCTTGCCCTCCGTCTCTAATGACCTCGTTGTCGACGGGACGTTAAACACCAACCACCACCACCACCAATCAGAGATGTGTTAGTGCAGTTAAGGGCCAGTAACTAATTGTTACAGACTCTTAACACAGCTGATCGAGGACTATTGACCACCAGTAAGGAATCAGGCCATATTTAGTCATAACGAGCAGAGCTTCACGTCATTGCCTTCCGCCTCTCTCCGTAAATACCACAATTCTGGAACTCTGAATTTTATTGGTATTAGGATCGACGGCTTTTGAACGGAAGCACTCGGTTCAATGATTATTACAGTGTAGTAACAATCACGCATTAGATGTTCTAGAACTTCTCGTGAAAACGCTTCTAGTCTTTTCCGGTAAGACGACACTCAAATAACTGCGGCGTGCCACTCGTGGGGCTTTCCATTGGCCGCCAACCTCTTCGCTGATGGGGAGACTGGCGGTTTTCCAACACCAGTACACTTCACGGTGCTTATCGCACCAACATCATCGTTTCTGCTGGGTTGTAGGGCCATAAAATGCCTCTGTTCCTGATCCCCGCTGCTGGCCCTTGCAAGCGGCAGGGCCTGCCTGTCCGGTGGGGCCAGAAACAGTCGACTACACGACTTCCGATAGTGGAGTACACATAGATGGGTCATCGAGCCACATCGTTGTCTTCTGGAGCGGGATCGAGGACGCTAAATTTCATATTACAGCTTCCCCTTCTGACTGCAGACGTCAGCCCGCAAGCTTTCAACCAGATCGCTGGAGCAACAGCCTTACCGGCCTATTCGTCAATGGAGTTATCGGAGTTCCTCTGTCCCCGACACGAGACGTCTGCCGAGATTGACGAGAAGACACAAGACTGCAGATCCGAATTAATAAATTTTAATTTGCCACTCATGTTTTATTGGAGCCGGAAGCTGCTCTACAGGTACCACAGCGCCATTCTGACAACATACAGATGTCTCTGCTCAGCTGAACATCTCAGACCCTTAAAAAGAGAAAGCACACACTCCACTTCACCCAGCCAACAATCAGACAGATCTTAAGATCCTCAGAAAAAGCAATAGCCTCCATGAAAGCTCACATTAAAGGAAAACTATCACGTACAAAAAGCAATGATAGAAGGGAAAAAAAGGTTACATCAATATACAACAATGTAAACAAAGCACTGTTTGGAACACTCCATGAACCATGAAAAGACACTTCCCAACTTAAAGGATTATAATTCAACACCCACAAATCCCCCAAAATATCTTTTTCTTCAATCCCTTGCTCCTCCTTCTCTCCACCTCTCTGTCTCTCATCTCATTCTTCACATCCACATTCACTCATCTACCAACTGACCCCCCCTCCCCCCCCCCCCCCCCCCACACACACACACACATCGCGCCACATCACATAAGGTGTCCCTCAGCAGAGACACCACATTAGTTCTCACCACGAAACACTCAACATTAGCGATATACGAAACAAAGGGCAAATGGTGACCAAGTTAGCACCATCAGTAACACAGCATGATCCAATGAGTATGGCGGCGTTAGTGCCTACTCAAATCAAGTTTTGTGAAAAATAAGGGTGAAGTAAATACGTAAAAACAATGTACACGATAGCGGTAGAAAGTGATATCCGCCAGAAATACACAGCATGACGTTCATTGAAAATACAGCAACATAACTTCATGAGCATGCTGCAGATGATATGCAATCAAAACACAAATTGCGTATGTTATAATTTTGATGCCTACAATGGATAAACGATCGGAAACTTTATATTACAGAAATATATTTGATTCATAGAAAATGACACATAGGTGACGAAACATGTCTGAATGATTTAAAGAAATAAATAGGGTTTTGCATAATGGAGATTTTTTTAAAAAAATGCTGATATTTACGTTTTTATACTGTTGTGTATTTGCTGTCATTGTGGTAGGAACTCCAAAGCCAATTCTTATGTACACTGCTATAGTGCAAAAGCTTGCATTTACAAAATTGAATGAAAAAAACGTATCGGGTGTTATATATATAGAGGCTGCTGTTGCGATATTGCTATTGAAGTATAGCCAACCTAAATTGACGTAACGCAGACCGCCAAGTGCAGTGTTCCTCCGGCGCAATTACAGGTCATATTATAAATAACAGACTTCTTCCTCCTGAGTGCTGAAGAAGAGTAACAGAAGTAAAGAAGTAACTACTCAAGTTTAATAGTAGCTTTTGTTCCAATATATCGTTGTATCGAACTTCGTCTTATTAGAACAAAGTCTAGTGTGAATAGTAACAAGCTTGTAATTTAAAGACCTAGTAGTCCATTTAAAAGAAGAACGATCTACCACTAAATGTGTGAGCTTGCTTGTTGATGAAGTGAAACGCCTGACTTACATTCGCAGTGTGGTACGTACAGACTGGACGAATACCAGTCAGGTTTCCGTAAACATCGAAGCACAACATCCGCTCTGATAAAGGTGACAGATGACCTGAAACTTGCCATGGACAGACAAGAAGCGACTATCATTTGCTTCTTAGATTTCAGCAAAGCATTTGATACTGTCGACTTCGACATCTTACTAGCCAAACTTAGCGGTCTAAATTTCTCACCAAGCGCAGTGCAATGGTTTCGCTCATACATGACGTCTCGTCAGCAACGCGTCCTGTCTGGGGATATAAAATCACAATGGCGGCAGGTAGTGTCAGGCGTTCCCCAAGGCTCAGTATTAGGTCCTATACTCTTCTCTCTTTACGTCAATGATGTGTCATCAGTCCTGACCTATTGCAAATATCATATGTATGCTGATGACCTTCAGTTGTATCTAAGTGCGAAACCAAGCAATCGCAAGAAAGCTATTGAAAATTTCAATACTGACCTCGATGCACTGTCAAAATGGGCACAGAACATAGGTCTAAAACTAAACCCATCTAAAACCCAAGCGGTACTTGTTGGTCACTCTAAGCTCATTAGCCCAAAACATCGGGAATCCGTACCACCTCTTATCCTAAATGGAACAAATATTAACTTCTCGCCCTCAGCAAAGAGTTTGGGAGTAATAATAGATGAAAATCTAAATTGGACAGAGCACGTAACTGCAGTGTGCAAAAAAGCATCAGCATCCCTTCATGTCCTAAAAAATATAAAAAACTCTTCCCTTTCGATCTGAAAAAGAAATTAGTACAAACGCTTATACTCCCAATCATTGGCTACAGCGATAGTATCCTACAAGGCCTCTCTCAGGAAAATTCCCGACGTCTAGAACTGGTCACGAATGCCTGCGTCCGATATATCTGTGACGTTCGACTTTTTGATCACATTTCACCAGCATATGCAAAATTGTCCTGGCTGCGTGCAGACAAACGCAGTGATTTCCATACACTCTGTCTCATCTACTGCCTTATAAATGTACACTGTCCCTCATATCTCTCCTCGTCCCTAACACTCATGTCGGAACAACATGACAGAAACACACGTTCCCATCATAATAAAATCCTCTCCGTTCCACTGCATCGCTCAGTCACCTTCTCCAAGTCCTTTACAGTAGCGGGAACCCGACTCTGGAATAACCTCCCTCGTTATGTTAGAGAACTTAGAAACATGACCGGCTTCAAAAAACAGTTAATGACGTATCTACTTAAGCAACAGTAATGCCTTCCTCTGTACATGAGTGCACTTCACCTCATTACTTCCCTCTCTCCCCCTCCTTAAACCTCCCTTACCCAAAACTCGCTATACTAGTAAACATCTACTTTACACACCAAAATATTAATGTACATCTGCACAAACCTTCATTACTATTGCCAATCTTTCTCATGTCTGTCATTATTATTTGATTTTTTTTTTACTGTTATTATTATTATTGCTTTCACCATAATCTGTATGTATAGCACCTGATGTAAAAATACTGCCAGCATTTACTTTATTAGGTCTTAGTCATGTTTATCATTATTATTTGATTTTTTTGTTTTACTGTTATTATTATTGCTTTTATCATAATCTGTATGTATAACAACTGTTGTAAAAATACTTCCGCATTTACTTTATTAGGTCTTAGTCACTACTCTTTATTCATATTGTCACTAGAGTAAGCTAATTTTCTCATTTAAACTATGTTCATGATGTAACTCTGATGTGTGAAATGCTGCATGTGTGGAACACTGGTCCGATGTAAGAGAGGGCCTGATGGCCCTAATCTGATCAGGTTAAATAAATAAATAAATAAAATAAATACAGAATTATAAGAAAACCATGAAAGTTCGAATCAAGATAAATTCCCACGAGATAGGGTATGGGCATTGCTGTGGGTACATATGAAACAGCGAGAAACCTGAAGTGATTTAAATAGAATAAATGAAACAGAATTTAAAACAACTGTCGTTTAGCCTTCAGTTTCAGTTACAAAAAAACGTGCAGCTGAGATGCAAGAATAAATTACAGTTGCTTTAAACACCAATAGAGCTGCTGATTTTCTCGAGACGAATTTTTCAAGGCAAATTTCATGGCATTACTATGAAATATCATTTTCTGAAGAATGTTTAAAAAGTGTTTGCGAACACAGAAAACTGTGGAAATTTTGTTCGACGTTTTCAGGACAGTAACTATAATACACATGTTAGAATAAAGTTAAATAGGAATCATACTGTGATTGCACATTGAGAGTATACAGAGAAACACTAGAAGACCTTTGAAACAAGAGTGCGAGCAGTCTGTACTGTAATAAAATATTGTAGTTAAGGTGAGCATAGTTACAAGAAAAACCATCAACAAACACCCAGTAATTGTTTAAATCAATTTTGTTGACGTGTAACTCAAAGATGATGTGTTTCAGAAGAGTGTTCACCATACGAGAAGTGGTAAAATGTTTTCTTCGTCTGATGTACTGCAATAACTTATTTCAGTTTATTCTCTGATTATACTACCTGAACTGACATTTTCCTAACCACCAACTTACATTAGAACCTACTTGGTGGTACATATTTTCTGTGAAAGATGTGGCGTGAGAGCAGTTAAATCCATCAATACAAAACGTGAATATTACATGGAACACCTGGTACTGAAATAAGGGTATGAGCACAAAAAGAATTGCACCGCTTCAATAGTGAAAACGTCTCATAAGCTTTTAAGGGAAATATGTTTTTGGCTAATCCTCTAAAGCAGTAGGTACGTTAGTTTAAAGACTGCTTGGCCTATATTTGGAAAGAGGGAATAAAATACCAAGTTAGTTCTAACAATACTGTGTCAGGAATGAGCTGGTAAAGAATACAGGAAAACTGCTCACTGACGCTGCCAGAACTCACAATAAAGACGATAAAAATGACAAATTTTCGATAAAAGAGTTAAAGAGAAAACAGTGAATCTGATGTATCCACATTGTGAAAATGAGACGTCTTATTATTCAAAGTTTCTTATAATTGTGATAGCAAAAACTAGAGTCCTGGTAGTTTAAAAGTAACACTCAGCGGTAGAATAATGCATCATGTTGCACAAACCTATTGTTTAACACTGCAGTCTGCAACGTAAATGCAGTAGGCCGAATAGAAAATATACTGGACCGACACTTGCTACCATTTTGTGGGATTGAAAGACTACACAGAATTGTGCTGATCATACTAGAAGTATGCAGTGGCAGTAATTTACTGCGACTTTACTGAAGACTGATGTCTTTACTGAAGACTGATGTGACAATTATAGTGGACAAATACACACACACACACACACACACACACACACACACACACACACACACACACGCACACCAACTCAAAACTCGACACTAGTCAGAAGATTTGTGAGTGAAAATCAAAATATTATCGCAGTTTGAAGAGGAAAATTCGTTAGCTATTATCAGAAGCAATTCAAAAGACAGAATGCTTTCATGAATTTATCATGTTGGGTCACAGCGGCACTCGCGAAACGATTCATTGCGACAAAGCGCTACGAAGTACTCACTGCTTCGTTCTCTGCTGGAGCTTTGCCGTACCTCGCGCCTCGTGAATATTTGCTTAGCGTCCTCTGCGTGAGCTGCTCACGTGTTTGCGTCCCGAGCGTGATTAAATGCAAGTTTCAGCAGCAATCACAGCGATAAGCGGCGAGTCGATGGCCACAAGGGTGCGTGATGGAATACAGGTGCTCCAGTGCAATGGAAATCGGACTCTGCTATCAAATGTGCTTCTAATTCCCTTTCAGAGCATCATGGAGATGGCCTGTGATTACGTCTGTTCATGTCTTAATCAGGCTGTCACATTGAAGGCAATCGTTTATACACATAATCATAAGTTTTTCATGTGGGGGTACACAGCCACAAAGGGTGGTCCAAAAGTCCGGAAACACCCTGATAAAATCCAAATGGAATAGCAAACAAGGAAACAGAGTTCCTATACATGAGGAACGGGAAGGAGGAAACTTTATAGGCTATGCCACCAACATGGCGGCCATCTTGGAAGCCGCCATCTTGGATTCAACTCCAAAACTTCAAATGGGAATGTGGTCATTTGACGTATCAGACAGATAGAGAATTTCACCAGAAAAACAATGCCGTTGTTATTTTAAACATAACTTTATTCACCCTCGGGTTATAGCCAAATACTTGCGGCAGCAGTGGGACGCTCGGCAGCGTGAGTATTACGCACTGAGAAGTCATAGAATGGAGTCTGAAACGGTGCAAAGTGACTATCCCACGCCTGATATGTTACACGTGTTTAACTGTTAGGTATTATTTACTCATGCTAACGTTTTAATCATTGTTTCCTTATTTAAAGGTTATACAATGTCCTTAACACATGAATAACGCATTGACATCATCTTGATATCAGGAGAAAGGAGCACACGGGTCATTGCTGAGGATTTCAACAGTTGTCACCCAACCAGACAGCCCATCACTCACTGCACAGTTGCCAATCTTTTGGCCAAATTCAGAGCAACAGGTTCTGTCGCAGATAAACCTAAGGCTGGAAGACCAAAATCCGCCACCGATGAAGCAACAACAGTGAACGTGTTGGTATCATTTAGCAAGAGTCCGCAATGGAGTACTTGTCGACTATCACAAGAATGTGGAGTTAGCTGTACATCCATATTGCGAATTTTATCGCAGCACAAATGGCACCCGACCAAAATTCAGCTGCTCCAACACCTGAACGAGGATGACCCAGACCGTCGGGTACAGTTCACAGAATGGGTGACACAGCAGCTGCAGATAAACTTACGTTTCCCCTGTCAGGTGCTGTTCAGTGATGAAGTCAATTTCTTTACCAATGGTGAAGTGAACAAGCAGAATCCAAGATATTGGTCGGACACAAATCTGCACTAGATTGATGATTCCAAAACGGTCTACTCACAAAAAGTGATGGTCTGGTGTGGTGTGTGGGGTACCAAAGTCGTTGGACCTTTTTCTTTTTATTGATGGTACGTTAACAACCAACGGTTATCTGAGGTTATTGGATGAAGAAGTGTTTCCCTCGTTGTTAACGGAGGACGGGACATTTCGGGAATTCTTCCAGCATGATGGAGGCCCACCACATTGTGGGCGCAATGTGCAAGCATATCTGGATGTGCAGTTCCCTCAAAAGTGGATTGGTCGTAGGGGTGCTGTGGAGTGGCCACCACTTTCACCAGATTTGACTGCTTTAGATTTTTATCTTTGGCGTCATGTCAAAGCACTGGTTTATTCTGTGAAAATACGGGATTTGCATCATCTAAAGCAGCGCATTGTTGATGCGTGTCGTCAAATTCAGCCAGATGTGTTGGTCAAAGTTCATCAGGACTGGGTTCGGAGGATAGCATTAACAATCCAACATAATGGACAACATATTGAGCCATTCTTATGACTGTTGGTGGTCCCTCGGGACTGTGTAACATCGGCGTAATGTCTCTTCAGCACATAACACACATGCTGCCGAGCGTCCCACCGCTGCCACATGTAACTGGCTATAACCCGAGAATGAATAAAGCTATGTTTAAAATAACAGCTGCATTGTTTTTCTGGTGAAATTCTCTGTCTGTTTGATATGTCACATGACCACATTTCGACTTGATATTTTGGAGTTGAATCCAAGATGGTGGCTTTAAAGATGACCGCCATGTTGGTGGCATAGAATATAAAGTTTCCTTCTTCCCGTTCCTCGTATGTAGGGACTCGGTTTCCTTGTTTGCCATTCCATTTGAATTTTATGAGGGTGTTTCCGGACTTTTGGACCACCCTATATATATATATATATATATATATATATATATATATATAAAAATCAGATGCCTCTGCTAAGAGTCGTTATGTGCATTTTCTCTGCTGTTTCGGCAGTTATTTGAAATTTCGTTTTTGCATTGTGTGCCTGGAGTCAATCCAGATAAATACTGCTCATCAAGTCTTTTCATGCGACACCTGCTGTCGGCTGATAGTGTTGGTTTGTTTCCCGTTACAAACGAAATGTTTTTTAAAGCCGAGTTTTATGTGCCCATTCGACAAAGTGGCCCCAGATTCGTTTTATCGGTGTGTATCATAACAGGGACGGCCAAACACGAATAAAAATTGGTATTCCATCAGAACAGCACTGCCCTTACATGCGCTGACTGATACCGCACTATCGAACTGTCAAACAAGATTCTGATTCAAAAATCAATTTGTTTGTAACGAAAAACAAACCGACGCTTTCCGTCGACACTAGCTGTCGCCTGAAAGAAATGATGAGTAGTTTTTTTTTTTTTTTTTTTTTTTGAGTTAGCTCCAGGTACACACTGCGAGATCAAAATTGCAAATATCCAACGAAATATTAGGAAATGAGCCTGATGGCTCTTAAGAAGGCACCTTGTACGATATTTCGATGGTCGAGCTGCCCACCAGCGTGAGGTGAGGTGGCAGGTGCACAATCACGCCGGTACTAAGGTGCCGTCAGGTACGACGGCTCCTTTAGACCCGGGGACAGGCCACTGCGCTGCGTCTCTATGCCTTGGAACAGCTGACTGTCGTATCGGCCGCCGCGCAGCAGCCGTCAACTCGGCGCGGCGTGCTACAACACGCGCGGCACACAGCGAGTACCACTGACGCCGCACACGATGTCAACAACTGGCGCAAGTGAACGCGTCGTCGCGGGGTTAGCGGCAGCGGACACACCACTATCGATACGGATTACCCTGGTGGCGCTGCCCTTGCCACCAGAGTGAGCAACCGTATAAGGGCGCCATCTACCAACACTCTGATTGGCCGGACCTGCGGATTAAAGCGAGCTCCCGTTTAACTAGTTCAATCTTCGCCGATGACTGTGTTACTACCCGGCTGCTGGATTCACGACGACCGAACCGTACTGTGGCCTCCATGGCTGGAAACTTGCGACGCGTCAATATCGACTGGTTGGCAGTGGTTTGGACTTGTATTCTCTACTAGTGACTCGGATTTCTCCTTGGCGCTACAGCCAGCGAAGCGTTGTGTAGTCGATCTTAAGTTTTGTTTTGAGTGACAGAAGGTCAAATAAATTTGGTTATCACGGAATATTTGTTGTATTATAGTGCGGACATAACACTGACCTTCTACTTAGTTTTGATGTTGTTTCACTTTTTACTCAGGTACCTTTGGTAGAGTCCTTGTCGTTAATTTGTCAGCTTTTGGATGGTAGAACTACTGTACTGTGACGTCATGTCATGGCATCAACATTTCTTTTTTATTTAGTGATATTTTTTTAGAACAAACCTACGACGTGCTTATGAGGAAACCTCTTTCCCCCGTTGTTACCAGTCTCTTCTTGGAAGATTTTGAAGATACAGCACTCACGATTTCTTCTAGTGAACTCACATGTTTTTTGTGATACGTTGATGACATTTTTGTCTTTCGTCCAAATGGAATGGAAGTTCTTCATCGGTTTCTAGATCTTTTTAACTGTCTTCAGCCACGCATCAAATTTTTGATGGAAATTGATAAACATGGCAAATTACCTTTCTGCGTATTTTCAAATGGTTCAAATGGCTCTGAGCACTATGGGACTCAACTGCTGAGGTCATTAGTCCCCTAGAACTTAGAACTAGTTAATCCTAACTAACCTAAGGACATGACAAACATCCATGCCCGAGGCAGGATTCGAACCTGCGACCGTAGCGGTCTTGCGGTTTCCGACTGCAGCGCCTTTAACCGCACGGCCACTTCGGCCGGCTCTGCGTATTTTAACACATAAAAGAGAATATGGAACTTTGGGACACAGCGTATATCGTAAACGTAGGTATAGGGTCGCTACTTTCACGCTACTAGTTGTCATCCACCACATCAACGCAAGGAAATTTCCCGTACACTGGTCAAGAGAGTTATGCAACTTAGGATTCTGATAATTTGACGCAGGAACTGGATTATCTTAAGGTTGTTCAAAATGGATATATGCATCATCGAATTGTTCGTGCTCTTCAATGTGGACCACCATGTGAACCAACAGTGATCGCTTATAAATCAGTTGCTTTTTTACCCCTGTCGGGAGCATTTCACCTAAAATTTCAAGAATCTTCCGAAAATTCGCTATGAAAGGTGTCCTTTTTGCCTTTGGCCCAAATTAGAGCCCTTCTTGGAACTGTTTAAGATGATATTCGATTGAGGAATCCTGCGGTTATAAAATTCCCTGTCATTGCGGAAAGGCTTATAGTGGAAGACTACTCGTAAGGTTCATGACCGATGTGTGGAGCATCAACGTCACACACATTTACTCCAACCTGATAAATCACCCGTCGCTAAACAGTGTCACAATGAAGGATATATTATGTCATTTAGAGAGACGAAAATTACTGATCCGGCTTCCTGTTACGGGGATTGTGAGTTAAAGGAATTCATCGAAATAAGATTATAAAATTACATTGTTAACAGAAGGCCGCGCGGTGTAGCCGCGTGGTCTCAGGCGCCTTGCACGGTTTGCACGGGTCCCCCCGTCTGAAGTTCGAGTTCTCTCTCGGTCATGGGTGTGTGTCTTGTCCTTAGCGTAAGTTAGTTTAAGTTAGATTAAGTAGAGTGTAAGTCTAGGAACCGATGACCTCAGCAGTTTGGTGCCTTGGGAGCCTACCACACACTCACATATTAACAGAGATAAAGATTTTCCTTTAAGCAAGATGTGGCATTATATTTTATCACATATAAAACAACAACTGTGTGACTTTCGACTGGCTGCATCTTAATTTACGATTAATCGCTTTTGGTAGTTTCTATCACCTGTGACGCAGCAATTTCTAGCTTCACAGAGGGCAGCCCTTTTGCTTCTCGCGCACTCGCAGTTGTCTAATCCCGGAGTATAAAGGAGTCACCCGGAGTATAAAGGAGTCACCATATCTGATGTTACCTCAGGTCCAGCGTGACTGTGCATCCGCAATCTGATCTGAAGATGGCGGCCAATTAGCCCGTCGAAATATCGTGTCGTCAGGACGAAGAAATCCGGTCGCATACCGGTGAAGAGCATCGAAAGTTATTAAGCCGGAAGAAGCTGCGAAATCGCAAAGTTTTCACTCTTTGTAAAACTACAAAATTTCTCCGAAAAGTTGAGGTTTGGCCAAATGTGAAATCATGTTCCAAGGTACAAAATGGCAGCGTATTTAGGAAGAATTATTGTATTGAAGTTTAAAAGCGTTCCAGTCGAGAAAATCTTATCAATATTGTGTAGGAGTCACCCAGTCGTGGGCTGGAAACTGTTTTGCCAGGATATGTGACCTGACCACCTGTGGGGTATCTTTTGGCACCAATAAATGAAGACTGGTTATTACTCAATTTATTGTTCAATATACCTCTCGTAGCTGTGGCGATAGTGACAGCTGCTCTGTGCGTATATTGCAAAGGAATCTACTATCATCAGTGGCTGACTCAACGCTGCCCGGAGGTCGCTGCGTCAGCCCGTAGCATAGCTGGGCGACTCATTGTTTGGATGGTTGACCGCACACCGATCCATTGGCGCTTCCCGTGTGGCAGATCCGCTATGAAGGAGGCGTGACCACGGTGTGTATGTGTTTGTGTGTGTGTGTGTGTGTGTGTGTGTGTGTGTGTGTGTGTGCACGCACGAGCGCGCGTGGTTGATTCACAGGCAACCCTCACAGTGCTCTGTCCCTCTATGGTCACTGCCCGCATTATCCCGTCAGATGGAGCGTAGTGTCTTGTAACATGATGGCGACTGTCGTGATGTACGCTGATCTTGGCCTGCCGGTTTGGTAGGCCCTCTAGTCCGTACGGTGCCAAAGCTTCAGATCAGCTTCTGCCCTGATCTGCCGTCTGTCCTATTGATAAGCTGACTCAAAGCTAGTTTGTAGGCGTATTTACATCGAACTGAGTAGAGGCCGATTCGGTCCCATATGTTACGGATTGTCAGCGGTCTCTGGCTCTGCTACATTTGCTTAACGAGTTTGTTCACCTACTGTAACTGCCCCATCAAGTCCCCGACTCCACGACATGTGCTGCTGCGTATTGTCTAGTGTATCTAACTTAATGTTACGAGGGCAACGAAGGTAGTTTGGTGTGCACTTGTTGTGACGTGGGACACACGCTCAAGGATACTGCAACTCATTAAAGGCAAGGCAATAATTGACAATCAAACACAAACTCTGGTTTGTAATTTCCAACAAATTTTTATTTAACAGTTGCATGACAACAGCAAACTGTTGTTAATCCCCAATAATATACATGATTACCCTAGAATTTGAAACATTACTAAACAGACCGAATATCTATAATCGTCAAAGCACACCCGAAACAAAAAATAATTTTAAAACTCTTTTTACATAAGTCTTAAGAACCATACAAACAATAACTGGTTTACTGAGAAAAACTCCCACAGAAGCAGGACACCTTTTCTAGATATAACAGCAGAAACAACTCACAATTTCTCTTCTTGAATAAGATAATAAAACCCCAGTACACTGAAAGGCATCTTTCAGGTATAAAGTTTCAGTGACAAATAATGGCGCGGTGAATGAAAGCTGGAAGGAACGCTAAAGAAGGAAAGACGGACGCCTCGGGATCACCAGGAACAAATAACAAAATAATCAGCTTAAATTCTGGGAGAAATGGACTGTACTGATAAAAAAGTGACAAGTGCTAACGGTGAAATTTCAACCTGGTCGCCGGCAAGGCGCCGTCCCCCAGTTAAGCGACCAGTTACAGCGAATACGCGCACCGCTGATTATACCTCTAAACAACAACATAAAACTACACAGCAACTGAGCAGTATCCAGAGTAATACAATCCTTAAAACAATAGAAGAATTTCAAAACGGCAATACGACCGCAAGGGTCCCACAAGCCCTTCACATTCAGAGTTAACCATTTTAATTTTGTCACTACTTTGTCATTAACAATATGTGCAGACAGTCTTATTACTGCCAGAGCTGGAAGTAATAATATACTCAAATATATAAGAAGGTGGTCACAGTGCTAAATACCCACTCGTTACATAACTCAATGTACTCACATCTCGAATGGCGTGATGTCCTTATTACGTCGTTAGTTAATAGCTGTCAATGATGTAGTTAGATGATAAATGACGAAAATATATTGAAACTAATACGCTGATTATGTTCCATTTCTTCAAGACTGGTTATTGCAAGACCTTTTGATATTCTATGCAGGATCTGGAGAATATTTTCTATCGTAACTGCAGTGTGGTTTTTATTTTTCAAACGTAGAAATATGCTCTACTGATTATATCTAACGTTAAAATGTCTTCCTGTATTACCAAAATAAAAGTTGTTACAGTTGCTGAATTTGATTTTGAATAGGCCTGTATTATCATATTTGTACGTTATAGCGGTGTGCGAATGTAATTTTACTGAAAGGTAGTTAATGGTTCGAAAGGCTAGTTGAATATACCGTATGTGGCTTTAAGAAGTCCATTAATTTTCTTCATTTGTGTGGCCATACTGCCCGTAGTTGCTTTACAATTCTTGAGTGTAGTTTCATTCCGTCGTTCCAACTACAAAAAAATGTGTATTTTGTTCACCGGACGTGTTTCGCTATATTGAGGTAAAGCACCATCAGTGGTCTGTAATTAAGTTATTTACATTTTGATTTACCATAAGATCGGACAACACATCGATAACAATATGTTGGTTTCTACTTACGGTGATTTCCGCTTGATTTCTCGCCTACATCGTGAAATGCCGTCTGCTATCATATCGTTGATGTTTTTCTTCTTTAGGAACTGATAGTGGTGGTCTAATTTTCAGTTGCTCTGCAGAGCTACACATTTCTTATGTTTTACGCAACACACTTTCTCGCACACCACTGTTTTGTGTTTATTTTTTATTTTTTTACTTCTAAGTGTGTATTGTCGTTTGTGTTTTCTAGTGTTGCCAACATAACTTTGCCACTAGTTTGTCTTTAACTTATACACTTTTTTAGTTTGTTGTATGTGTGTAATTCTATTTAATTATATTGCTGTGTGGTTATATAGTATGAAACAGTATGGAAGGAATAGTGATGCAGTTCTTTTTTTTTACTTTTCTTGTTGTGGGTAAGGGAGAAGTCATGATGAGTGGACATAAGTATGTAGTAATGTGACGGAGTGTGAGTTGGAGGGGAAGGTGAGGAGCGAAAAGTGAAATGAAATTGAGAGGGTCGAGTTTGGTGGGAGAGTGGGAGATGGTGAAGGATTGTGTTCTTATACGTGTTTCATATTTGTAGTATAATTTTGTGATTAGGTTGGGGTGAAAGTCATTTCTATAGGCTATGTAAGGTAGCTGGGTTACTTTTTAATCTATTAATCATTGAATAAAAAATGCTAGTTTACAAGACACGGGATGACAGGCATTGAGATTTATAATGTTATCAGAAGTGGTATTCTTTCTATAGATATCAAATATGCGATGATTATTATTTTTGCGAATCGTAACAGTGTAGCAGGCACATTAGCCGATGTTTTCCTACATTATCTGGAAAAGTAATCCTTTAACTCAAACTGCCCTTCTCTCAACCAATTTTCATGCCGTTTTAGCAATGTAGATGATACCCTCGTGTCGGTAAATGACAGCCATGCAGATATCCAAGATATCCACCAAAAACTCAACCAACTACACCCTAAAATTAATTTCATTGCGGAAATGAAGAAAGCGTACCATTAACTACCTAGAATTCACAGTTGGCAAAAATATTTCGTATCTACAGAAAGAGTACCACTTCTAATAATACTATAAATGCCAATTCTTGTCATCCAAACTCACAATAAACAGCGTTTTTCCTTTCACTGACTGATTGATTAGATAATTTACTGTTAGAAAACCAGGAATTCATAAAGAACTAAACACACTTCATTATATAACCTATACAAATGACTTTGAACCTGACGTAATGAAAGAATTATACTAAAAATGTAAAACACCAAAGCAGAACACAATACATAACGAGATCATCTAACCTGAGAAACATGACCTAAACAGAAAATAAGATACGTATCAAAAGTATACCTTATCAGAATCTCCAACAAAATTAATACACTTCTTAAAGCCACAAATACTCAACTAGCCGTTCGAACCAATAACAACAACCACTAGAACATACAAATTTGATAACAAAGGCATATATAAAATCACACGCAGCAACTCTAACTAGTTTTACATTGACCATAGTGGAAGAAATTTTAACGTCAGATGTAAGGAAAACGGATAAAGAGTTTAATTCCCGCTCCACGAAAGTAAACTTAAATTATTATGACTGAATAATAGGTAGTTACTTGAATGGAAACTTCTGGGCGAGAGAAATCGCTTACCCAATATTTTTACACAACTATCTCCCACACTTTCAGGTAGAAGTTTTATTACTATTTTGAATCCTTATGTCTATAAACAAAATAATTGGAAGTTACAGTTCATAATCATATTTTGCCTGTCTCTTGTCGTCGAAGTTAGCATCTGGAATAAAATCTCCGTGGCTCTTCAGAATTCCGGCGACAATCGACTCTGAAAATACTTAAAATGATATGAGGCACAATCGTACGTCGTGGGGAAGCCGTCTTGGGTACTATGACGTACTCTCTCTGCAGCATGGGAATGTGTCCAAGTCCAGAATATAATCTCTTAAAATAGAGCATAAACGACCACGATGCAGGCTCTACTGATTTCCCAGGATACAAAGTTCACGCGAGTTATGACACACCAAATAATCTTCCAAGGTGCTAACGAGGAAGAAATTAAAATAACCAAAGAATTGAATGTACCTTTTCCATTCATGAAATTATAATTTTCCATAAAGAATTATCATAGGTACATTCCAGTATAAATCATCCTCTTGTATGAGGTGAAATGTTACCACAATCAATAAAATTTGTTTCCTTACTCAAGATGGCAGCTTACAACAATGCCGTTAATTACAGTTCCACTGCGATCCTGCTCTCCACAATTCTCAATCAGCAGTAGTTAGCCCATTGTATACGTAATGTTCCACATTATGTCCATAGAGATTTTATATCACGAGTCAGAGATAATCTGTCCTTTTGTAGTCCTAAGGAGTCTTTGAGCCATATAAATCACTTGCTCGGTTACCCGTAACATTTGTGCTATAAGAGAAAAAGATGTAGGAAAATTGTGGTGCTACAAGAGGATTCTACGATAGGAGTGTTGGCTTTGTCGAGTTACGTAAAAAACATGGACAAACATCGTATATATAATATCCACTGTGGCGTCATAGCAATGTGGATTCTTTCAAAGTAATAGAACGAACACTTCGTATTACGAATAATGTTACGAAAGAACACTTCTTAGAACGAGACAGAAATCGAATATATGCTATTGTATAAACACACTCTATCGCTATAATGAACATCAGAACATAAACTATAAAGTGAGAAGAAATGAAAAGATCAATTCATGAAGAATTTAGAAATGCTGTAGATGTATTGTTGGATACGAAATCGAATAATAACCGAGAACTGTAACTACCGGTACCTGTTAAAATCGCTAAGAACTACCAAAATAAAAAAATACACATTTATTTTCTCAAAAGACAGCACTTGTAACTGAAAAAAATGCTACTAAACGAAAGAGCCAAAACTATCACATAAAAAGTAAACTACAAATACACTTACATGCTCAGCTACTTTTGTAAAGTCTGCTGCTGTTGATAATGACTCCCATGATTCTCGGAAAAAAATATTTGCTTCCAGAATAATTATTGCTCGAATTATATTCAGAAACAGCGAAATATTTCTGACAAATAATTACCCGTAAGTCGAATCATATAGGCGTCCAAGCCAAACAAGTATCACGGCGAACAAATTGATAACGTTAAATCGTTTGCATGTTGTCAGCCAGTGACAACAGCACTAATTGGTAGATAATATCAGCTGCACTTTTCTAATAACGTAATCGAACCACGTAGTCCGAATATTCGACAAAATTGTAAATACAGTTAGGATATTGTGAAGAGCATCGTATATCACGACATACGACAGAGATCAACCGGGTACCGTACATTCGTGTTAGCATTCGTTTCCTTCGACACCTCAACGAAATTTGCACGTTTCACCTAACACAGATCTCTTGGTACTCTCTTAAGGCATGTAGTTTTCTTGGCTTTAACTAGAAAACTGTTGAATTATGACCTGACATAGAGCTAATTCTACGCTACAGATCAGCTTATCACCACAGAAAACTTTCCCGCTGTCATATTCGTTGCCTTCGCCAACTCACAACCAAACTGTTGCAGATCAACCTAACCTGGACCTCAGGCTACAAAACAGATCGGCCTGCCACAACACAGGAAGCTTTTCCGCTGTCAGATTCGCTGGGTTCTCCAACTTCCATTTGAACTGCTGCATCCCAGCCTGACCTATAATTCAAACTACACTACATATCGGTCTGTCATCACAAAAATTTTTCCACTGTCAGATACGCTGGTTTCGACAACTCGCAACCAAACTGTTTCTTTCCAACCTAACCTAGACCTCGAGCTACGCCATAGATCAGTCTGTCATCACAGAAAGCTTTTATGCAGTCAGATTCTATGTCTTCGCCAACTCATGACTAAATTGTTGCATTCCAACTAACCCTAGACGTCGAGACATGCAACGACTGTAACTATTTTTATGTTGGCTACACTGGAAGAAATTTTAACGCCAGGTATAAAGAACACATTCGAAACAGCTAGAATAATGAGACGAGCGTCGTTCTGCATTTGAAAAATAAACACCACACTGCTGGTGCGATAGAAAGTATACTCCAAATCCTGCACAGAATATCAAAAAGGTCTTGCATTTTTGAAGAACTGGAAACTTAAATACGCAAGAGAAAATACTTACAACAAATAGTAAACTAGCATACAGAATTTAGACACGAATACCAGAACGAATACTTTACTGAACTTTTAGAATACGAAAAAGAATAATTCAGAAATAACATATGCAACAACTAAAGACAATCGTGATAACTTTTACCTAATAAAGTAATTTCGTTGTTCATCTGTGTAATCTTTGTAAACATATAACGTCGTAAGAGTAGAACTGGTGAATTACTGGCACACATAATTAACTTATTATATTCAATGTATTTGCGTCACTTATTATCTAATCAAAACATTGGCAGTTTTAAACAGTTCACTAAAGTCGTAATATGTACGTCACTTCATTCTAGTCGTAAATACAATACTGGCAATTTAATATTAACGACATTCACATTCATACACAGTCTCACCAAAATTGTATTTGTAGATATTTGAAAATGGCGATAAAGGCTGAAACAGTCAATCGTTAATAAAGATTAATTATTAAACGCAGCTACTCTGTTGCATGTTTCTAAAAATCATGTCTTTAATAAACTTAAACAGTAATTTATTATCGAAAACAATTAAACACTTTATAATTAGTAACCTATACAACTTAATAGTACTAGTGCTGATGACTAGTAAATAAGGTATCTAAACCCATGACTCACCACATCAATAAATAAAATTCTTAAAATGTATGAGTGCACTGTGATAATACTAAGAAAGAAGATCGCTACACGTTGCCGTACCAAAAATAAAGTCTCCTTCGTTTACTTAGCAAAACAATGTAATGAACTTCGTAGCCACAGCAAGAGTTATTAATTGCCTTGTGGGGTTGCTCGTTAATCGATAATTAGAGGCCAAGAATTTAAACTGATCAAACACACAACTGCATTCAGCAACTGTAAAAATGGCTTAACAAGCAATGATAAATGCTTACCATAGCGAAGCCCTTTGAAATAATTAAATTCTACACAAAAATTACATTAAGGAACAAGATGCTTTGGTCCTAAATACTAGATTACAGTAACATTGTCAAAACTGTTGTGAAGAAAATTTCACAATTCAAAAATCTTTAATTTCAATTAAGAGAGATACACGACAACAGAATCAACAGCCGGCTGCCGTGAAAACAAGTCTTACAATGGACAAAGGTGTCTTAGCGTTTACACTAAATTTGATTAAGTTTACAAGATGACCATTTGTAATTATTTTAAGGGACCTTAGCTTACTTTCAGAGACGCATTGCTGGCTGGTATGCTATCAGGCTCGTAAACACAATGAGCCTTACGTGGCGATGGCCGATCAAAAGCACCAGGTACAAGGCATGACGTTCGTGAGATATTTATGGCAAATGGTCTAGAAGATACGGAATGCCGCAAATGACTGAACGACGTATTCCTTAGATTTACTTAAGCGGGATTTAGATTTACTGAAGCAGGCAGAAACGGTGAACAAACAAAGTATAAAATAACTTCTCCTAGCCCCACACACGTTTCTAGCCCCATAGAGATATTTCCGGAAATTTAGGGTCGTGAACATTCAGTATCTATAAAAATAGTTGCAAGATACGAAACGGGAAACATGGCGGGCATTCCATAGAAAATTGTAAAGAGGTGAACTATTCATGCAACAATTATGCATTGCGTTAGGCCGAAGCTTTCGTTTTATATCTTTCAACTATTTTTTATAACCATCACAGATCTCCAGAACTATCTGTATTTTATCCTTTTAGCATATTTAAAAACCTAATATATTAAAACTTGTTTTTATTCAAGCGAATATCTTTAACGCATTAGCACCTTTTACAACTTCGTTACCTTTCCCTGCACCTAATTAATCACTTGATAACCACCAGTATCATAAATGAAAATGAAATGGAGTTGGGCTTGGTGGAATTTGTACGACTGCAACGCAGTTGTCTACGTGACAGCCAATTAATATATATTCGCCTCTGATACCGTCAATAACCGCAATTTTAAAGTTGAATGCCCTTTCGCGGCTTACACTGCTCTGATAAATAATGAACAAGGTTATCTGTGGCAAATTAAGCCTGTGAGCGGTTAACATATTTACACCTCCACCTGATTAATTTGGTAAGGTAATTTTGTTTTACTGTCATATAAACAATCTATGTTTCTTTTTTTGATAGACTCCAATGTCTAACTGTAGTTTATCAGCATTTAAGTTTTAAACTCTACGGGAAGGAGTTTCTTTGTCTAAATATTTTTAAACCTGGCAGAAGATGTGATGGAGTAATTTTTTAATGTTTTTAATGTTCCATACTTCCATCGGTAAAATCTGGTCCTCTATAAGTTCAATTTGTTGTCCGTCTGTCTGACCGTCAGTTAGGACCCCTTTTTATCAGGAACGTGTGCGGGTGTCAAGTTGAAATTTATTTCAACGGCACTTCGGTTGTTGAAAACAATTTAAGGTTGTAAGTCAGTGCAGTCAAAAGATACGTCCATTTACGCCACATACGCTGACGCTCTAAAACTCACTCATCAAAATCTGCAGGGTACTTCCCGCTGATCTAGAACCATTAAATATGGCAAGAAGGAAGGTTTCACAGAACAGATAAAGGAGAAAAATCCGAAAATTGTTAATTTTTTGACATCTTGGGTTGTCGGGTGTTCTGCCGGATATCAGCGTCGTACTTGCACGATATTTCGGTCACGTAGCTCGAGACCTTCATCAGGTGCGACCTGAGACTGCTCCTCGAGTGGATCTGGTCCAGTATTTATGCCTATGGACTTCCCCCTCCACCAACGGCTGCAGGCGCTTCCTCTGTGGTCCGCGCCCATTCCCTGTGACCTGCTGGAGCGTTGCTGCTCCGTTTTCCGTCCGCTGCGGTTCTAGGTGTTCCCTCTGCAGTCCGCGCCCACCAAACCCGCTCCTGGGGGTTTCATCTACGCTCTGGGGTACCAGGCGTTCCCCCTGCGGTCCGCGCCCGCTCACCACGACCACGACCAGGGGGAACGCCTGGTACCCCAGAGCGTAGATGAAACCCCCAGGAGCGGGTTTGGTGGGCGCGGACCGCAGAGGGAACACCTAGAACCGCAGCGGACGGAAAACGGAGCAGCAACGCTCCAGCAGGTCACAGGGAATGGGCGCGGACCACAGAGGAAGCGCCTGCAGCCGTTGGTGGAGGGGGAAGTCCATAGGCATAAATACTGGACCAGATCCACTCGAGGAGCAGTCTCAGGTCGCACCTGATGAAGGTCTCGAGCTACGTGACCGAAATATCGTGCAAGTACGACGCTGATATCCGGCAGAACACCTGACAACCCAAGATGTCATTAGATCGCCGGGAAAGCCTGAAGAGTTACATGTTAATTTTTTAATTAATTGCAGAATTTTTTGTCATTTTTACTCCGTCCATCTGTCTGACTGTCTGTTAAGATCCCTTTTTTTCAGGAACGGGTAGACGCTTCAAGTTGAAATGTATGACAAATACTACGGTGTACGGTCACCTGACGATGTAGAACATTTAAGCTTCTAAGCCAATGCACTCAAAAGATATGGGCTATTTATGTCACAAATTTTGATACTCGCAAACTCACTCATCAAAACCCGTAGTCATTGTACTGAT
Source organism: Schistocerca americana (assembly GCF_021461395.2). Classification (NCBI taxonomy): domain Eukaryota; kingdom Metazoa; phylum Arthropoda; class Insecta; order Orthoptera; family Acrididae; genus Schistocerca; species Schistocerca americana. The sequence continues at coordinate 680,590,194 of NC_060120.1, read as the reverse complement.
TGCTGAGCGTGTTGGCCCCATGAGCCAAGCGGCTGCTACCCGGACGGTGACCAGCCTGCTGAAGAGGTAGACGGGACATCTTGATTTGACCTATTCACCTGCTCGCTGCTCTCTCCTTCGGTTTCTTGCAATTGAGCTTCCTTTCCATGTTTGTTTTCTCTAGATTTTTCTCCTTCACTTTTCATAATATGGCCAAAGAGCTGGAGATTTTTGGCTTACGGGAGAGGAAAACGTCTAGAGATACTGAGCTGCTCATTAATAGACTATTGTTCACCTTTCGGTCCAGTTTATGACCAGCAATCTACGCATGCACCAAAACTTGAATGCATCAATATGCTACTCGTCTCTGGATTTGAAGGCCCATACATCTCAAACATAAAAGAAGACTTAAAACATGTGTGTTTCAACAAGTCAGTTTGTACCGAAGACACGGCGTACGAGTCGTACTTGCGTTTTTACTGTTTTCGTTTCTGTTTACATTCCCAATTAATAATAGCTGACACGATATGTTCTGTTCACTAAAACTCATCCGCGTTATATTACGCCAGAACAGGATCAGACGTGCTTCCAGTCTTCGTTTGACGTGGCTCCACTTGAAACATCATCTCAAATATCACGGAAAAGTACTGTAATAGCACCAAAGGGTCAAGGCTATTTTCACTTCAAATGGAGTTGCCAGAAATGTTTATTTCTGTAGTAATGTTTGCACATTTAACAATTTGAGCCAGTGCGAAACACGAGAAAATTACAAATAACACAGTACGGCGTGCGGGAGAGAAAACGAAACGAAAATACTTCGTCCCATCGTTGGTTGATAACTCAGGTAAGAGAAGAAAATTAAATCTGTCGTGGAAAAAAGGTGCTGATATGCAGGAATTCGTCTTTCGTGGGATATCAGGTTCAGAAATAAAATCATATTTCACACGCTTGGGGCGCTCTCAGCAGATTTTTTATCTCTGCCTGTAAAAGATGACACCAAAGGCCTAATAACTGAAATTTCAACCTGTGGAGCATTCTCTTTGAAATATGACTCTGGGATAGAAAATAAGGAGAAACAAAGTGTAGAATACTGCACATTTGCAACCGTGTTTTTACCCGTACGCAAAAACACGTTGAAGTTATCTTTGCAGTCATTATCAAAAATTATTGTTAGCACATAATGTGGGGTCCAGTTCCTCGTAGAACTTCCAATCCTTTAACAGTATTTTTATATCTGTGACAAAAAGCTGAAAAGCCTCAAAAACAGGACATTTATATAGATGTAGTTACCTATCGAGATGCTATTTTCCAGTTGCACCGTATGAAAAATGTAGTAAAAGCTCCCGGTACCCGTCATGGTACACTTTAAAGCTCAGTCATTCGTAAAATAAGACTCGCAAATAACTGGTTACAGTGTACAAGGTCCTGAAGAACAGGCACAGAATTCACTGCATTCAAGGAGAGCTAAAAATTATGTATTCTTGATAGGTTCCGTACCTCAGGTAATACTGTATTTTTTTTTTTCAAATTTAGAGACAGAGATTTGTTCTATCATTCTATAAGAGCCTCGATAAATTTGATGTTCTTCCGCGCCTCCTGTATATTAGTGATCTTTTCGCACATGTACATAATTATTGGTAATTATTCGATGAAAAGTATCCGGACTCATATTAATCTACATTGGTACGGGGCGCATCTTCCCATCGTCTTTATGACGGTTTGAGTGGTGGAGATATATATATATATATATATATATATATATATATATATATATATATAGAGGTGTCTGAATTTGTTTGGAGATGTGGCACCCCGTGCTCCCACAAGAGCCGCAACCAGTGAAGTCGCCTCAACGGTCAAAGACAGTCCATCAGAACACTAGTTCTGCCTCGTTTCGTTTTAACTGTGGTTCATCCTTCTCGTTTCCACTTCACAATTGCAGCACAATGGTATTCTATATTTCTTCACACCTTATGAGCTTGATGGTTTACCTTAGAACTTTATTTTTTTTTTTTTTGAAATTTTATCATAAAAATATAGAATATTGTCAAGTGGATTACTGACTTCTATTTTCACAAAAAGTTTCTGTAGCTATTGCTACACTTCGCCCATTCTTATAAAGTTCGATTCGTTCATTTTCTGGTCCTCGTGCTCTATTTACTTTTGTTTTAGACAGCTCTCGTTTCACTTCATCCTTTATTTCTGTATTGTTTTGGAATAAGATCTTAACTTCTCCTTTTTTTTGTCCAAATTTTCCTATAATAACGTTGAATAATATCTTATCCAGTCTTGAACTGGAACTTTTTTCAACGTTGTTACACTGTACCGTGGTTGGTACTGTTCCATCATACGGACGAAGATAGCTACAATTCCGCCGTGTGCCATGTGCGAGATCGCTGTCAGAAAGAGTGATTACCTGTGAGCCAGCAAGGAGGCACTGGAAAGTGACAGTACAGAGCGGGAGGAAGAAACTGGTAGCTGTGACGGCTCTCCTCGTAAACAGATGACCTCAACTGCGCCCTTAAGTTTATTCTCTGAAAGAGTGTATATCGGACGTCTGTATGCTGCTGGGCCTGTACGGTGGAAGAGTCCGTATTTCTGGTGTGTCTAGAGGGCCTGGGCTGCGCTTGCTCTTAGTACTAAAATGTGCTGTCAGTTTTGCTGAGCTCTGTCTTGAGTGGCATTGAGCTGTATTGAGTCCAGCGACAGAATGTGTTTTTGTATTAAGGAACACAGAGGGTTTGTTTGGGCGCTGAGAGTTCTGCTAGTTATTTTCTGAATCCGAGTTCTACTTACGTGATTAACTATCAGTTACTTGGCTGTATATTGATATTTATGCCAGCCAGCAGTTGTAGTGAAAGGAAGAAGTGTTGATCTGCCTTGATGCTAAGAACAGTAATTACTGGCTATTAATTATAGTCTGTCGCAGCTTTGATTCCCTTAACATTTATTACTTGAAATAACCAATGTGCTAATTAGCTGCCACATGTGGGAAGGAGAGTGACGTCGGTACAGTATACAGTGAACAAGGGAAGCTAACGTTGTTTATAATAGCATTTTCTAATCTTAGTTGGACGTGTTGAATGATACTTTTCCTTATGATGGCTGTAACAGGTTCTAAGCGGTCTCATTTCCTACGTTTGCGTAATGATGCGCAGAAGAGTACCGTATGAACAGTATTTAACGTTGTTAAAAGCACAGTGTCCGAAGAAATACCTATACCGGGTGTCAAAAGAATCACAGTAACCATAAAAGGAAGGAGAAACGTGGTGAACGGTGTGAAAGAGTTCGGAATACAAAATTGTGCTTATGTGTCTGTAATAAAGTGGTAGGGCGACCTCCAGACCAGATGAGAGGAAACGCAGATCACAGAAAAACCTAAGTAATTACTTATTTATATAAAAATCTGTTTGACAATCTAAAAATAACAGAACTGTACCGTTATAGATATCACTGATGATGACTTAGAGCAAGAGAAAGGCGTAACACATCTGGAAAAAATAGAGTTGCAGCAAGAAAATGCGGTTTTATTTGCAAAATAAGTATTTCTGTGCTTGCTGTGGAGGATGGCCACGCAAACAAACTTGTCATTCACGCACACCAGGAAAATCCGTGTAGTCTATACTAGAAATTCAGATGACTTTATCTGAAAGTCCATAAAACCATACAACACATAAAATCGAACAACATGTGCAAATGTAACGATCTTGTACCTAAATATATCAATCTAAAGATTAAAAACAGTTTAACCAGAGCCCAAAAAGCAATATATGCTTCTCAGAAAATGAGGTTAAAATACGAAATAAACTCCCTAGACAGTAAAAAATAACAGCTAAATCACAAGTTAACTTGTATACGACACATTTACAAATTCCGCTCTCCATTACTAATATGAAGTTTTCTCACGTCTGGTCAACAAGGCCAAAAAGCATGAGGAAACTGATGCACAAAGAATGGAACAGTTCATAGAAGAAAGATCAACCAACTCAAAAAACTCGAGTCACCGCACAATACCTTTACACAGAAACAAGAAAAACACACAGACAAGTTCTACCCAAGATTAGTAAAGCTTACAGACACAATTAAACAATGAAGAAAGACTGCTGTTGGAGAAAGGATAAAAATATAATCTAAATTCAAAATTAGATTAAGATTACATAGAAAATGTAATTATAGAACCAGAAAGTGTTTTGACAAGGAAAGATAGGAATGAGAACAGCAGTGTCAACATTGGAGTAACCAGAGAACTAGTAAAAAAAGAAATGTATAACATAATAACCAGTATAAAAAACAAACAACATAAAAACAACAAAAACACAGAATCTGCAACACTCAGAATGAAAATGTTATCATTTCAAAGGCAGACAGAGGGAACATGGTAGTACTGATAGACAAAGTACAATACATTGAAAAGACACAGGACTTCATCTCACAAAATAACATTACAAAATTAAAATCTGACCAACAAACAGATTCCAGACAAAAGTGAAAACAATCTGGAAAATATAGCCATTGTACTGGATAACACGGAGAAAAGAAAGTTGACACAGATTAATCCCACTGAACCTGCCGTCCAAGGGCAACCAATGGTCCACAAACCGAATCTTCACTTGAGACCAATACTGGATTTCAGAAAATGCCACACTTACAAGCTTGCAGGATACACGTTGAAATTACTGTCTGAAAATTTCAAAGTACAGGAAGACAGAACCATTAGAACCACTACACAGCTAATACAACAAATAAAAGACATATAAATCCCAGACATAGCACCACACCTTCATTTGACATATAAATCATATTTTCCAACATACCAGGAGCAGAAACAATAGCGATAATGGATAAGAACCTGGAAACTTATAGTCAATTCTCAGATGAACAGAATAAGGAAATAAGCACATTAATAAAGCTCATAACAGAACAAAATTACTTCCAATTCAACAATGAATTTTATTTACAAGAGGATGAAATACCAATGAGGTCCCGAGTTTCAGGAGCCTTAGCAAATATTTTTGTAAACCACATTGAACAGATCATTTTCACAAAAATAATAGCAAAAAACACTACCTATTATATTGGTTCAAGTATATGGTGACATTCTTTGCTTAAAAAGACGAACCACAAACAAAAATTGAAGAACTACATACTGACACTAACAAGATACATAAAAACATAAAATTCACGATTGAAAGAGAACAGAATAACCGGATTAGTTTTCTGGATATAACAATCAAAAGACAAAACAATAAGCACATGTTTGAAATTTACCATAAACTCACAGCAAAAGACATTACTATTCCCCAAACCTCAAACCTCGCACATTCATAAAGCAAGCAGCACAGACACATGCTCCATAGACTCAACACAATGGCACTCACGTAAGAAAACTACCAAAACGAACTGGACGTAAGAATGCGGATAGCACAAAACAATAGTTACAGGAGTAACATAGTCGCAAAGTTAAAGAACAAAATTAAAAGTAAAATAAAAGCAGAAAGCACCTAACCACAGACAACAACACAACAGAACCAAACACAAACACGCAGTCCTATAAAAACCACACAGACTAATCAGAAAAAGTTGAAAAGAAACACAAGGTGGTACACATTGACATATAGCCACAACTCACACATCAAATTACCAACATTTTCAAAAGTGATGGAATAAACATAACATACAAAACAGACAATTCTATACGAAAATACACCCCAAAACTGACAAAAAACAGAGACATAAGCCAGAAAGCATATATATATATATATATCAACTACAGTGTTACACTTGTGATGGCAGATACATAGGTCAAACAGGTGGAATATTTGATGAAGATACAAAGAACACACGAGAGCCTAGAAATATGGGACAAACCATTCCACATTTGCAGAATACCTAAGAGAACATAGCCACAAACCAACCGCTAGAGAAGAAGACTTGAAAAAATTAGAATCAACAATAAAAAACACCTCCTAACCCTGTAAGAAAGTTACCACTTACAGAAAACCAAAGCAGATAGGAAAACGCTGTTGAATGATCCATTACACATGCAAAACAATTCATTGTTTACACTAATAGATAAAAAGTAGAATAACGCTCGCAAAGTGTATTAATATATTAATACCACCCAATATAATAATAATACCACTGAACATCTTTACACTCATTATCCACGACCCCCTTCACAGAACATTGAAACGAAAAGTAAAATCAGCTCTCACAAAAGCTTTCAACCAGGCGATAGCAGCTAGTACTTTCATATTCAACACTCTACAACTCATACTACAACCCCCCCCCCCCCTCATTTTATGCACACACACACACACACACACACACACACACACACACACACACAAAAACATATACACAGTCCTCAGGTCACTCACTCTCTCTCTGTCTCTCTCTCATACGCGCACACACACACACACACACACACACACGATATAAGTATAATGAACAGAAGTTGGTTTTCAACATATACTTCGTTAGGTTGGCAACATGCAGGTAAACAAACCAAAGAGGAGGAAGCACGTAGCGAAGTTACAATATTTATGTTGTTAAGAGCACAGTGTGCGAAGAAATAACCTATATCAAGTGGCAAAAGAATAATCTTACACCACAAAAAAGAAGCAGAAACATGGTGAACAGTGACAAAAAGTTCGGAATACAAAACTGTGCTTACGTGTCGGTAACAGAGTGTAGGGCGACCTCCAGACCAGATGAGAGGAAACGCGGTTCACAGCAAACCGTAAGTAATTACTTAGCTGCATAAAAAATCGCGACGTGAATTGTCTGATAATCTAAAAATAACAAAATCTTGTCGATATAGATCCCATTGATAATGCCTTAGAGGAAGCGTATGGGAAAAATAAATTAAGTTGCAGCAAGGAAAGGCGGTTTCGTTTACAAAACAAGTATTCTATTTACTTTGTTCAGCAGCGACAGATTAAACCACGGCATCTATCCTTGTAATTTCTATCCTGTACAACTAAGAAATTCACACACTTGTCATTGCAGTGTTTCAAATCTTGGGAACTGGGAACCACGGGGTCCAATTCTCTACAACGATTACTTGTTTTGTACTGCATAATTACTGGGCAGTTCTTAGATGTGTGATACGATTTATTTCAGTTAGCAATTTTAAAATCCGATCACAACCTGTAGTGAAGGTGTAATAACAAATTTTAGTGTTTAGTTAAAATAACACATTTTATCTGAAAGATTACTGAATGTATACTGCAACTTGTAAACCTTTTCTGTAACGGAAAATTTATATGTTACTGCCATATTCAGAGATTTAGAGGCTTTTTCCTTCTTTTTGGTAGTAATGAAGACGTATTGATCCTTTATCTTAAAGCAATATTTCATTTATGTGTTTAAAAAGTCATTTTGTAGTTCTTGATGGCTAAGTACTGTAATTTTTGAAGACTAAGCAGTGTACTTGAGAACAGATAAACAGTATAACTGTATATACTTCAGACAACTAAATATCTCGAAAACGACGCCTGTGCTACAGCTGCCCACATCGTAAGCACCCCTCGTGTGTTGGCGGGGTCAACTTTACATTTTAAGACGGAGTCTCCATTTTTTTAATTCAAGCCTTTGTTTTCCATTCGTTGTAGAAGGCGCTGTAATCGACAAAAAAATAATGTGTGGCTATTTTTGCAATTAAGATTCGACGTATTTGATTCTACATTTCATTTGCAAAATAAATGTAAAACTTTGTGTCCTAATGGTTGATATCAATGTTTTAAATTTACTTCAGTGTTGCAAATTTGATTGTACAATACAATATGTTAATCCGTTTCATTGTCTAATTAGAAACTACTTTTAGCGTGGTCCTGGAACAACGCTGTGGATATAACAATTTCCTGGTCCCATGGCTCCCGCCATTGGAATGCTGTATTTTGTTGACACCCCTTGCCTCTCACCATTGGGGAGCTTGACTTCGGTGAGTCACCTTGCCTCTTATCATTGGCGTGCTTGATTTCAGTGAGCTCCATTTCGTCTCACGATGGGAGTGCTTCTTGCAGTCTCGCCGTGAATTAAAATTAATCCATCTCTGCAACAGAAACAAACATCCATTACGCCAGCTGTGCCAGAAAAGGTTCCAGGGAGGAGTGGTGCCGACAAGTTGGGTGTTGGCGCTTATGAGGGTCCATGCACTGCAGTGGGGCGTGCCGCTTGGTGGGGAGCTGAACGTGGGGCGAGCGCCGGATTGGTTAGACGATATATGTGTAACAAAGGTAGGCGCCCCTGTCGCTATCACTCCATGGACGTTTCACCTGATTACAATGATCCTGGCTTGCATTTCTCCAGTAACCGCGAAGCGATCAGAGCGAGAGTTCTGCGGTTGGGTGGAAACACGCACCGAAATCATTCACTCTGATGGCAGGATTCGAGGGCACACACTGAATCAAGCGTTTCGATAGTTTGGGGACTCGCACACATTCAACATCCTAGGGAACATAAAATTACACTCATGTTCATAAATTAAGGATAATATAGGAATGTGGTGCCACACAACGTGGCACTACACAAAACTGGCGCTAATAGCATAGGCACAGAGGGAACACACACGACAGAGATCTGTAAATCCACGGTATTGGTGATAAGTTGAGAAAACCGTCCCGAAACACACGTGCTACAAAACGCCACCGTCTCCTGCGCATGTGCCCGGACATCAATATGCAATATGATCACCATGCACACGTACACAGGCCGCATAATGGGTTGGCATACTCTAGATGAGATGGCCGATCAGCTGCTGGGGTATAGCATCCCATTCTTGCACCAGTGCCTGTTGGAGCCCCTGAAGTGTTGTAGTGGTTTCAAGACGTGCAGCGGTACGTCGACCGAGAACATGCCAGACGTGCTCGATGGGGTTTAGGTCTGGAGAACAGGTAGGCCACTCCATTCGCCTGATATCTTCTGTTTCAAGGTACTCCTCCACGAAGGTAGTTCGGTGGGGCCGTGCGTTATCATCCATCAGGAGGAAGGTGGTACCCACTGCACCCCTGAAATGTGGACAGAAAGATGCAAAATGACGTCCCGATACACCTGACCTATTACAGTTCCTCTGTCAAAGACATGCTGGCGTGTACGTGAACCAATCATAATCCTACCCCATATCATCAGACCACGACCTCCATACAGGTCTCTTTCAAGGAAATTAAGGGGTTTGTATCTTGTTCCTGGTTAACGCCAGATGAAAACCCGGCGAGAATCACTGTTCAGACTATACCTGGACTCGTCCGTGAACATAAATTGATACCACTGTTCCAATGACCATGCACTGTATTCTTGACACCAGGCTTTACGGGCTCTCCTGTGAGCAGGGGTCAGAGGAAGGCACCTTGCATGTCTCTGGGCGTATAAGCTATGTCTGTTCAGCCGTCTGTAGACTTTGTGGCTGCGGTAAGGTTCCGAGCAAGGCTACCTGCAGTACTTTGTGGGTATCAGCGGGTACTGATGGTGAGATATCGGTCTTCTTGTAGTGTTGTACACTATGGACGTCCAGTACTGTAGCGCCTGGACACGTTTCCTATCTGCTGGAATCGTTGTCATAATCTTGAGATCACACTTTGCGGCACACGGAGGGCCCGTGCTGCGACCTGCTGTGTTTGGCCAGTCCTATTATTCTACATCTCATAACGTCATCAATATGGGTTCTTTGAGCCATTTTCAACACACAGTTACCATTAGCACGTCTGAAAACGTCTGCTCACTTACTCGCTGCACCATACTCTGAGATTCACCAACCACATCTACGTATGTGGACTGCTGCCAGATCCACCGTTCGACGACCGCAGGTCAACTGCACCGCATGGTCATACCCCGAGATTATTTAAAACTGCAAACCACCCACCAGAGCGTTGTTTTTCCATGTATCAATATTATCCTTAATTTATGAGCATGAGTGTAGTACAAGTAACTTACTTGGCAGAAATGTCTAGTCATATTACTTGTAGTGTACGCTCACATTTGCAGCACTCAAGCCACATTTGAACAGCAATGTCAATCGTTAGAACACAAAAGTTAACATTTCCATCGTAAACGTCATGTAAATTCTTACTTGCAAACACAGGCACACTTAATATTTATTGATTACACCGACATCTGCCTTAAATGGAAAATAGTAGACTGAGCAAACCGCACTTATTTTTTGGCGTAGGATCCGAATACGCAATAAAACTGGATGATTCCCATTTGAAAATACGAAGCTGACCCCGCCCACGAAGAAGGGATAGTTATGAGGTGGTACGCTGCAGCACAGACATATGTCCCCTTCACTAATGACTTTTGACAGATAACGTAGTTCTCGTACAATGAGACATTTTCGAGGTATTTACTTGTCTCAAGTTATAACAAATACCCTGTATATAGCGAAAGAAAGACCAGGCTGTCGGTGTGACGGCGCCGTGCTTGAATATCGGGATCTGCGTAAATATATTGAAGCTACACTACTTCGGTTGCGTCACTATTAAACTGCGAGACGATGGTGACAGCATTCCCCTCATTGCATCTGTAATATTTTTTCCTTAACTCTGTCGTCATATTCTACTGCTTTGATGCATACTACCACGACTACCTCTTCTGTGGCAACGTCTCCAACTCATAGTAGCCTTTAACCCAACAACATCGACTGTTTGTCCAGTCCAGTAAATATTCGGCATCCTTCGGAATCACCACATTTCATCACACATCGGTTGTCTTCCTTTTATATTCCATACAGCTTTTGTTACACTTCCGTACAAACTGTGCTGTAGGCATACACTGTCAGAAATGTTATGTTAATATTGTTCTTTGTAGGATAAATGCTGTCTTCACATACACTAGTTTGCTTCTTATATCTTTCTTGTTTCGCCCCTCACGTGTTACTTTGCTTCCAATGTAGCAAAATTCATCCACTTCATCTACATCTACATCTACATCTATACTCCGCGAGCCACAACTGTGTTGTTTCCAATTTTGCTGTTAAATTTACCGCCATATTTATTACACAACTTTTCCGATAGCGTAATTGCTGTGTGGAGAGAGAGACACCACCTGTCAGTTTCTTCAAGATCAGCCAGTCTGGTTACTTTTATTTCTTAAAATCGGACTAACAGCTCCACGCTTGGCGGTATAATAGTAATAAGTTATCTTTGTCTTCACCTATGAGTAGAAGAGGAATTCTGAATCGCTCAGTAAGAACCGCACTCGATCAAATAATTTTATGTTATTTACATAGATACTCATCCAAAATAGCGAAAAGTTACTGAAATACATATCTAGCGATCACAAGCGCTGCAGACCACACGCTGCTTCCACAAATTGCGTCTGTACCTTCTGTTTTGTGCTCGGCTCCTTCAGGTGTCTTCAGTCCACAGCGCTGGCAGATCCTTCGCCTGGTCGTCCATCCAGCGCTTCCTTTGTCGTCCTATGGGGCATCTGGTATTTGATTTCCCATCAAGCGCTTCCTGAACCTGTCTTCCTTCTAGCATAGGGACTACATGTCCCGCCCACTGGATTCCTTTACTTTTCAGCTTCTGTAGGATTGCTGGGCAAAATTAGCTCTCGAAACTGTTTCGCTAACAACACATGACTTGGGAAGGATATGTTTTGTAAAGCATATAGTCTGATATCGAAATTAAGATATTAAACCTTCTGAATTAAAAAATGGTCCAAATGGCTCTGAGCACTATGGGACTTAACATCTGAGGTCATCAGTCCCTAGAACTTAGAACTACTTAAACCTAACTAACCTAAGGACATCACACACATCCATGCCCGAGGCAGGATTCGAACCTGCGACCGTAGCGGTCGCGCGGTTCCAAACTGAAGCGCCTAGAATCGCTCGGCCACACCGGCCGGCTCTGAATTAAGATATTAGAAGTTGGAGCAGAGCGTAGACTTCTCTCGGAATAAGAGTGCATACGAATTTCTGGATGCGCTCTAAGCCAGTCAGTTCAGAGAAACTTTAGTTACTGAAAGTAAAGAGAATATTCGAAAACCTACGCAGTAGCGGCAACCTCAAGCCGTTTAATCCGCCATTTTCTCATGCTCGAGAATCATTTGCATGGAAAGAGCCATTCACTTTATTAATCGGAAAGCCAAGTGCGCTGCCCAGAAACTTCAGCAACGTGGCTGCCGGTTTATCTTGCGCTCGCTACAGTTAAGCGGTGGCATTAATATTCAGCGGCGGTTTTCTGCACCAGCGAAGCGAAGAGAACCTACAGAACTGCCGGGGTTCGTACGGTCCGGTGGCCCAGGTATTTCGGCACTGCGTGTCTGTGTGTGTGTGTGTGTGTGTGTGTGTGTGTGTGGGCGTGTGTGCGTGTGTGCGTGTGTGCGCTCGTGTGCCGGGGGCGGCGAACGCAGCCTCTAGAGGAATCAGCTGCCACACCGCACAGAGAGAGGCCGTCGCATCCGTGGGGCAGGAAACGGATCCCCCACACTGGACGTTCGCAGTGCCCGAGGCTGACCTGTGCCCTTTAACCCTCTATTTGACACTGCTTCAAAAATTTAATAAAGCGCTTGCGACGCAGTATTTCACTTTTCATTAAGTAGAAAATAGATATAATTATTGCTTCAGAATACAGTAGCGTATTTGAGGGGATATATCTTACGTCGGTCATAAAATATATTGCCGAGAACGTCATCGTTAAAACGTCTGTACATAGGGTAGCCATTAAGTTTAAGGAAATCACTTTCAAGAAGTTAAGTTAGCGTAAATGGAGTGAATAGAAATAGCTTCCAACATTAAAAGAAGTACTTTAAAAAAACATGAAAATCAAAAGTATATGGGACTAAAGATCTCGTGCCTAATTTTACACTTATAAATACGTTTGGGACCTAACTCATACCTTCGCAACACAAAACAATAAGATCTTGGTTTCCCAATTCACCTCACAGGAAGGAGAAAGCAGAAAAAAATGTTAAACTTATTATTTTGACTATTTGTTGATCCTTAGGGTTTATTGAGACTAGTGAAAAACTATTTTGGGATCTAGGAGAATAAGAATCCAATTTTTTTCTGTTTAACAAACAGAATTAAAAATATTTCATGCACTGTTGACTTTCATTCTTTTTTGCAAACAAAAATTTTTTCTAATTAATCTTTTTTAATATTAAACTGACGAACTAGGTTTGTTTGTTAATACATAAAGTCACTGACGTTATGTTTAAAGGTGGTGTCTTTGAATCTTCAAGTCGTACCATCAGAAGTCACGAAGAGCTTTCGAACAACAATACCTTGACTTCTCACCTGTTAAAATAAACAAGTTTAACCGGCCATGTTTTAAAAAAAAATAAGCTTCAACATAACCCTTGCCTTCTAAATAGTGAATTTTATATGCTGACAGTCAAAATGCGTGTATACTTATCCTATTTACTCAAAACGCATCCATAATAACAAAACAGTTTAACAACACGAAAGCCGATTAAAATAAAACCAAAGTCTGATCACCTGATAGCTCTTAATTAAATGCAAGACACTGTTACTCAATTATAATTGCGCAAGAAGCACTATTTTAAAATAAATATACATGCAGGGAAGTTTCACTGAAATGTGATAGTACTCGAATTGAGCATAAGTCAACTTACGGGGATAATAAACTGTGTTATCAACCTAAGGAATAAACCAGGAAGAACAAATTTGGTGACATGCCAAGTTACAGCAATATGAGTGTTAAGTGCCTTACATACACAGGGGAAAGTAATAAAATTAATTTTATTTCAACTGTAAACACGCTAAAAATTCATTCACTGTAGATTGTTTCCACTTATTGTCGACAATTTTAAATTTACAGTAAACTACCTGACTCCAAGCCAATAGCTTCTCATGAGCTTATCCGCTCTAGCAACGTAATAATAACTTATTTTGAATGGACAATGAGCAAAAGCAACAGTAATTACACGTCAGACAACAGTAACCAGTACTATAACAGTTAAAACGCACAGTTAAACACAGGCCTAAAATGCGCACTATTATATCCTGTATAATTAAGACAGCAATTCCGTGGAAGCCCATATCCAGTCATTACCCATAAGCCTTATTAATTGCACCCAGAAGAAAATAGTGTTATCAGGATAGCAGCACACCAGTATTATTTCTTCCTTTATCAACCTATCAACTCGATGCTGAAGGCGTTAGTCCATTGACGGCAGCTACAAATGCCCGATGCTGAACACTAGATAAATTTTTGGATATAGTAAGTGGATAATTTCCTCAACCCTCACAAAAAAATTAAAAATATTAAGTGTCATGTAATATTTTGTGTAATGTAATATCTTGTATAGACACCTTTTATTAACCTGACACGTTCCACATCATTACGAAGTGTCGTATTCATGATCTGTGGAACAAGTACTAATCCAATCTCTAAATTACAAATCAGCCTTGTTAACTGCCTTTGACAACATACGGAGTGTAAGGTTCGCAAATTCCTCCCATGCAATCTTTTTTCTACGACACCCAGTCCACATCCGAATTCCTTATAATCAATGACGCTTGAAAAATCAATACCAAAGTTGGTCCAAGTCCGCCCCACCCCCCTCTCCCCCCCTCCACACACACACACACACACACACACACACACAAAATTACCGGCCAAACAGACTGCCGATGTTGTGAGGAGCCAGTGGCCACTAGGAAAACTGTCCATAGTCACTGCAGTAGGGATATTCCATCTTCACGCTGCCGGAGCTGTTTAAGTAGCCTTCCGCAGCCATGCCCTCGGCCGCGCAGGGAAGTCATAGAAGACTCTGAGCAACGATAGGCGAGTGAAATAGCTATCGATACGCGCATTCACATGAATCATGGAACAAAAGAAAGTAAAATTTTAAAACATTATATATAAAAGTAATTAGCAAGATATGAAATGTATATGTAAAAAGAACATCGCTCCGTTGCATTACACGAGTGAAAGCACAAATGCAAAAAAATAATTGAACGTAAAACCTCAACACAAACGGTGTCACTAAAGTACGCACAAACAACTACCTAAGCACTAGTTGCAGCATCTTTGCATTTGAATGGGCGTCAATATACAATTCAGAACAGAAGGAATTACATGAGAATGAAAATAAGTAAGAGAACATCAAGGGGAATGAGTTCAATTACTCATACTCAGAAAAACCAGCTCTATTTGAGGACTCACTATTCCAGTATTTTCATCGATACATACGTAGGAAAACTAATACACTCACAAGACACAATCACGATTGGCAAGTGTAGACATATAAAAATAATTTAGGTATAAAGCGACACTTTACCATACATTATCTAAGGAAATAAAGAGCAGTTGTATTTTTCAGTTGTTTGGTTTAATTGTGTACCCTTTAATATCGTTCAGTACTTAAAGTTTTGTGACTAACTGTAATGATTTTGATCGTACAGGCGGCTATCACACTCGACAGAAGCCAAGTACTTTCTGAGCAGTCTACTGTACGCACCAAGTCAAGGCTGCTCGTCATACTTCCGCCAGGATATAGTCTTTGACATTACCCATGACTACCAAGATACTGAACAGGAAATTTTGTACGCAAAAAGAGATGAAATACTGATAATCATGGGGACTGGGATGGGGTTGTAGGGAAAGGAGTAGAACAAAGGGTTACTGTAAAATATGGATTTGGGACAAGGAATAAAAGAGGAGAAAACCTGAGTTCTGCAGTAATTTTCCGAAAGTAATAGCGAAAACTCTATTCAAGAATCACAAGAGGAGGAAGTACACGTGGAAACGACAGAGAGGTATGGGAAGGTTTCAGTTAGATTGTATCATGAACAGGCAGTGATTCCGAAATCAGTTACTAAATTCTAAAGCGTACCCAGGAGCTGATACAGACACAGATCAATACAATAAAGAGCCAGAGAAAGTGGTAAACATGCCTATAATCGTTTAGGACCAACGCGAGCACTTAGAAGTGCCGCAACACTACGTGGCATGGACTCGACTAATGTCTGACACCATGAATCATGCAGGGCTGTCCATAAATCTGTAAGAGAATGAGTGGGTGGAGATCTCTTCTGAACAGCACGTTGCAAGGCATCCCAAATATGCTCAGTAATGTTCATGTCTGGTGGGTTTGGTGGCTAGCGGAAGTGTTTAAGCTGAGAAGAGTATTCCTGAAGCCACTCTGTAGCAATTCTGGACGTGTAAGTTGTCACGTTGTCCTTCTGGCATTCCCCAACTCCGTCGGAATGCACAATGGGCATGAACGGATGCAGGTGATCAAACAGGATGCTTACATGAGTGTTACCTATCAGAGTCGTGTCTAGACGTATCCAGACATATCCCATATCACTCCAACTGCACACGCCCGACGCCATTACAGAGACTCCACTAGCTTGAACAGTCCTCTGCTGACCTGCAGAGTTTATGAATTCATGAGGTTGTCTCCATACCCACTCGATACCGTTTGAAATGGGACCCGTCCGACCAGGCAATTTGTTTTGCAGTCATCAATAGTCCATGTCGGTGTTGATGGGCCCAAATGAGGCGTAAAGCTTTGTGTCGAGCAGTCATCAAGGGTACACGAGAGGGCGTTCGGCGCCAAAAGCCAATATCGATGATGTATCGTTGACCGATTCGCACAGTGAAACTTGTTGATGGTCCAGCATTGAAATCTTCAGCATTTTTCGGAAGGGTTTCACTTCTGCCTCGTTGAACGATTGTCTTCAGTCGCCGTTGGTCCCTTTCTTCCAAGACCTTTTTCCGGCTGCAGCGATGTCGGTGATTTGATGTTTTACCGGATCCCCGATATTCACGGTACACTCGTGAAATGGTCGTACCGGAAAATCCCCACTTCATCGCTACCTCGGAGATGGTGTATCCCATCGCTCATGCACCGACTATAACACTACTTTCAAACTCACTTAAATCTTGATAACCTGCCATTGTAGTAGCAGTAACAGATCTAGCAACTATGCCACACACTTATTGTCTTATATAGGCGTTGCCGACTGCAGCGCCGTGTTCCAACTGTTTACATATCTCTATATTTAAATACGTATTTCTACATCAGTTTCCCTGGTGCTTCAGTGTAAGTTAGTAGTTATGAAGAGCAGGCAGCAGTTTAAGAAACCAGTCAAGAAAAATCAGTGCTCAAAAAGTAGGATGAAGGAATACTGAGGAATTAGGACATATCCTTGAAGATCTCTAGTGCTGTAGGCAGGTCATTTGGAGAGGAAGAGGCATTTCTATAAAGGGCAATCACAGAAGCTGGAAAGAAAAACAGAGGTACAAAAAAGGTAACTGCTAAGAATCAGTGGCTAGCAGAAGGAATACTTCAGCTCATTGTTAAAAGAAGGAAGTACAAAAATGTTCGGGGAAATTCAGGAATACTGAAACAGAAGTCACTTAGAAACGAAAAAAGTAGGAAGTACTGGGAAGCTAAGGAGAAATGACTGCAGAAAAAACGTGAAGAAATAAGAGAAAAATGATTGTCGACACGACTGAATCAGCATATAGGAAAATCCAGACAACTTTCGATGGATTTAGAAGCAAGTGTGGTAAAATTAAGGCTGCAACTGAAATTCCACTATTAAATTCAGAGAAGGGAGCAAATAAGTGGGAAGAGTACAGTGAAGACCTCTAAGCCTGGAAGACTTGTCTGATGACGTGATGGGAGAAGAAATAGGGGTCGGTATAGACAAAAATAGGTGACCCAATGTTAGAATAAGGATTTAAAAGAGCTTTGGAAGACTTCAGACCGAATAAGGCAGAGGGACAGATAACTTTACTTCAGAATTTCTAAAATAACCGGGGAAGTGGCACCAAAGTGACTATTGAAGTCGCTGTGCTGAATGTATGAATCTGGCGATATACGGTCTTTCTTTGGGAAAAGAAATCCGAAGATTCCAAGAGACGAAAAGTGCAACAATAATCGCACAATCAGCTAAGCAGTTCATGCATCCATGTTTCTAACAAGAATAATACGGAGAAGAATGGAAAATAAATTTGAAGATTTGCTGGTTGAAGATCAGTCTGGGTTCAGGAAAGATTAAGTCAGCAGAGAGGCTATTCTGACGTTGCGGTTCATAATGGAAGCACGACTGAAGAAAAGTCAGGACACGTTCATAGTATTTGTCGACCTGGAAAAACCAGCCGATAATGTTAGATGGTGCAAGGTGTTCGAAATTCTGAGAAAAATAGGAGTAAGCTATAGGGAAAGGCGGTAATATAGAATATGTACAGGAATCATGTGGGAAAAATAAGAATGAGCGAGGAAGAACGATGTGCTCGAATTAAAGAGGGTGAAAGGCAGGCATGTAGTCTTTCGCCTCTACTGTTAAATCTATGCATCGAAGAAGCAATGATGGAAATAAAAGAAAGGTTCAAGAGTGGAATTAAAATTCAAGGCGAAATGATATCAATGATAACATTCGTTGATGACGTTGCTATCCTCATCGAAAGTGAAGAAGCCGCTGAATGTAATGAACAGATTAATGAGTGCACTGCATGGATTGAGAGTAAATCGAAGGAAGACGAAATTAATGAGAAGTATTGGCAATGAGAACAGTGAGAAACTTAACATCGAGATTGGTAAACACGAATTAGAAGAAGTTAAGGAATTCTGCTACTTCGGAGCAAATTAACCCATGACTGTTGGTGCGAGGAAGACCCAAATAGCAGACTAGTACTGGCAAAAATGGCATTCCTGGCCAAGAGAAATGTGCTAATACCAAACATAAACTTTAATTTCAGGAAGAAATTTCTGAGAATGTAAGCTCGGAGTACAACACTGTATGGTAGTGAAACATGGACTGTGGGAAAGCCAGAAAGGACAATAGCAGTATTTTAGATGTGGTGTAACAGAAGAATGTTGAAAATTAGGTGGACTGATAGGGAAAGGAATGAGACGGTTCTCCAGAGAATCGGCGAGCAAAGGAACTTAAGGAAAACACTGACTAGGATGATGGTAGAACGTCCGGACATCCGTTAAGACATCGGGGAATAACTTCCATGGTACTAGAGGGAGTTGTAGAGGATAAGATCTGTAGAGGGAGAGAAGAAGGTAGACGTTGGAATACATCCAGAAAATAATGGAAGACCTAGGCTGCAAATACTGCTCTAAGATGAAGAGGTTGTCACAGGAGAGGAATTCGTGATGATTCACATCAAATCAGTCACAGCCAGCTACAACCAGACCTTTTCTGTCATGACTTTAACACAATTCGTTGAGAACTTAATGGTTTGTACAAGCCTGTTATCAGTATGAGTTTATTTTTTTCCCTAAGATCCTATAGTGTTAGCCTAATTTCCTGTTTCGCTTAACTGCAGGGTATCTGAAGATGTTCTTCCAACGAAACCGGTCGTACATAATAAATACTTAATAATACAGCTGAGGACGTTTCCGTCTATCATTAATGTTAATGTCATCTGTGAAGCTCATAATGATCAAGATTAAAATTTTGGCATTGCACCTTTTTGCACTGTTTTAACATGTTTATTAATAATAATGGTCATCCTTTAACTTGTAGAAAATTCTGACACACTGTATAATTACGAGTTATTACAGCACGGTTAATTTATGTGACACAATGATCATATTCTTAAAAGGCAAGCGTTAGAAAAATTCGGTGGTTTCGGATTCTGCTTAAACCTATGGCACCAGAAAGTAAAACAGGAAGAACTTCATCTATATAAATATTTCAGTTTGTAGTAAAGCTGTTATAACTCTAAATTCAGTGCTTTTCGGGACACTTTCAGCTGGCTTAGTAGAAAGCCGATTCGAAAAGCTGCTACAGCATAACCTACGAGAACAGACGGCCTGTAATAAATGAAAAGCAAGTACAAATGAAGCTGACTTTCTACATCTACTTCTACGTTAATACTTCACAAGCCACCTTTCAGCGGAGTATACCAGAGTAACATCTATCTATTTCCTTTTTCAGTCGCGAATAGTTAGTGAGAAGGGCGATTGCCAGTAAGCCTCAATGTTGCCTCGAATCTCTCTGATTTTAACCTCATGGTATTTTCGGGAGGTATGATTGGAGGAAGCAGTGTGTTTGCAAACTTTTCTAAATACGTACGCTCTCGGAATTTTGACAGTAAATCATGTCGTGATGCAAAATCCTGTCCTTACTGTGTCTGCCTCTGAAGTTGGTTGATAATTTGTTTATTATTTATTTACACGTGAAGTTGAGCAAGACCAAATTGAGGAGCAAATCTCCCAAGTCATGAGACGTGTCAGTACATGAAATTACAACATAAAAGTAATAACAGATAAAAATAAAATGTTTACGAACCTGAGAAAAATCAAGCCATACTTTTAAGTAGCGCAATCAACAATACAACATGAATCGGCTTAATTTTTGAAGAAACTCCTCGACAGAATAGAAAGAGCGACTCTTGAGGAAACTCTACAGTTTTGATTTGTAAACGCGTGGATTACTGCTAAGATTTTTGAATTCTTGTGGTAGCTTATTAAAAATGGATGCAACAGTATACTGCACACCTTTTTGCACAACAGTTAATGAAGTCCGATCCACATGCAGGTTTGATTTCTGCCGAGTATTAACTGAGTGAAAGCTCCTTATTCTTGGGAATAAGCTAATATAGTTAACAAGAAATGACAGTATATATATATTGTCGTGAACTTACTCCACTTATTGCCAGAACCACCCGTATCTGAGCCAAAAATATCCTTTCAGAATGGCACCAGTTACCCCAAAATATAATACCATACGACATAAGCGAATGAAAATAAGCAAAGTAGACTAACTTTCGCATGGAACGATCACCCACTTCAGATACCGTTCGTATAGTAAAGATGGCAGCATTAGGTCTTTGAACAAGATCGTGAACGTGGGTTTTCCACGACAGTTATCTATCTGAATATATAGATATTTGAAGTTTTCAGTTCCACTAATCATAGGCCCATCTCTTACTATATGAACTTACAAATTTTCCTATAACAATGAACGAAATAGCGACATCGTGCTGTGACACTTGTCGCAAGCAAACAAACGATATGCTCTTCCATTTATCTCTACAAAGAGATACTGAATGCAAATTATTAAGATGCCTTTGACAGGCATATACAAAGTCCATGGCGCTTTTGAACGGAAACTGCTTGTGCTATGTAATGACATTCAAAATCTCCAGAGTGCTTATGACCAAACATTACGTTGCCCTGTAGTCACGCGATTTTTGTAGGCAATTTATGTTGGCCGTAAATATTCTACTCTGTGCTTCTAATGCTCACTCCACAGAAATTCTTGCTTGATGTATAAAGAATGAATCCTCATTTACCGAAGGTTAAAAGTAACACAAGCACTACGGAGCACAGGAAAAGCATAACTGTGAATAATTAATACGTATAGCTTCCCTGGGGAATTTGGTAAAGAGTTAAATCGTCATACCAATTGTCCTGCGCTCAAACCACAATGGTAACTTTTTTTGCTGTATTATGCATGAAAGTGTTATACGGGACTAATAATACTTCCGCCCAAGTGATACAATAGTTTCTTTACCCTACTGTTCCGATTGTTTATGTTCATCTCGCGACACTACAAATGCACTAGCTGTTTCGTCACGAGTGATATCTGTTCTGACGCAGATGTCAGATAGAACTTCACTCCTAGCTATACAAATGTACTCTATAGATTACGTTCTTTCAACTAACGAAGCGAAAGCAAACTGGCAAAATAACATTGCTACAAAACACTCCAAAAAGTCCTTTTACATGTCAGGAAAATGTTCTGCCATATAAGTTTCACGCATAAACAAAAAATCGTTATTACTGGGATTTGAATGCAGGACCTTAGGTATAACGACCTCACGCTCTGCCAAATCACAGGAGATATAGAAAGCGATCGTTCACAGATAAGCTTTGCCTGTTCTCCTTCGTTCAGCTGTTACTTTTAATTACGGTTTACGCTTGTTTTACTGGACGACAGCACATAGCACTAACTAAATCGGTATTTTTGTTGATTAACGACATACCACATTTGGTATGGTTTAAGTAGTTCTAAGTTCTAGGGGACTGATGATCACAGCAATTAAGTCCCATAGTGCTCAGAGCCTTTTGAACCATATAGTTTTTCCAAACATTTCTGATCAATGAGTCTGTCTGTTAGTGACAACGGCCCCAAATCCTACAGAAAGAAGCTGGCCTTCAAATGACGCCAGAAAAACTCGACAAGAGACTATACTGTGTGATTGTATACTGAATTGTTTCTCGTGAATCATTCTATTAGTGTAAACGATCTCATAGTTCGTAGAGGAGCTCCTGCTATTACCTTCACATAGAGACAGAAAAATACGACTGCTGACTTTCATTTACAGTATACATTATAAGGACGAAAATAAATAAGACTGTGTATAAACAAAAGATAAAGTGGAAGCTGGATTCTATGACAGATAAAGCAAGTGGTTGTCGGGAAGATTCTGAACGCTGTGTAATATGTGGCCCGGTTCTGGTGGACACACAGTTTGATACCTACACTACCCCACTGCTGTTCAACACAAAACAACTGTTATCCACAAGTCGGAATGGATCCTACCTGTTGAGAAACTTATGAAAATTCTTCATAAACAAGACATTGAGTGAATTTGTAGAATTTTTCATCAATAAACCTATCTCGAGACTGCGCTCTGTATATAAGTATCACAGTCATACGCATATAAACTGCGGATCACATACATCATCTACCATCTGACAGAAAACATAACCAACAAATCCTTTATAACTTCTCGTGGTAGGGATTCACGCTCATGTAACAATTTTGAAAGAACATCATGTTCGATGTTGACTGTATTTCCACTGTCAACGGCGAATATGATGTCCTTCAAAAAAAAAAAAAAAAAAGATAAAAGAACAGCTGACATACTAACCAAAGATGCCATACATTTACATTTTTTTACATTCTACGTTGTACGACGTAATTTTCCCTTCTACTGATAGTAAATCTATGTGAAATATACATTGTCATTAGACTTTTTTAATTTTTTAAATCAGTTTTCTGATTGTTTTGATGCGACCCTCCACGAATTCCTCTCCTGTGCCAATCTCTTCATTACAGACTAGTACTTTCTGCCTATGTCCTCAGTTGTTTACTGCACGTATTCTAATCTCTGCCTTCCTCTACAGTTTTTAACTCAGAACCTTCTAATATCATGGAAGTTATTTCAGGATGCCTTAACAGAAGTCCTACCATTCTGTCCTTTCTTCTTGTAAGGGTTTTCCATATACTGCTTTAATCGCCGAATCTATGCAGGGCTTCCTTGTTCCTTACCTTACCAGTCCACCTAATTTTCAACATCGTCTCTAGCACCACATCTCAAATGCTTCGATTTTCTTCTCTTACGGTTTTCGCGTAGTCCACGTGTCACTACCATACAGTTCTGTGCTCCAAACGTACATTCTCAGATATTTCTTCATTAAACTAAGGCCCATGTTTGATGCTAGTAGACATCTCTTGGCTAGGAATGCTTCTGCCAGTGCTAGTCTGCTTTTGGTGTCTTCCTTGCTCCGTGCATCGTGGATTATTTTCCTGCCATGGTAGCACAATTCCTTCACTTCATCTACTTCATGACCATCAGTCCTGATGTCAGGTTTCTCGCTCCTCTCATTGCCGGTACTTCTCATTACTGTTTGTCTGCCTTCGATTTTCTCTGCAACTCATTAGACTGTTCATTCCATTCAGGAGATCCTGTAGCTCTTGTTCACTTTCACTGAAGATAGCAATGTCATCAGCGAATCTTATCATTGATATACATACTTTCACCTTGAAGTTTAATTCCACGCTTGAAACTTTCCTTTTATTTCCTTAATTGATTCTTTGAACATGGATTGATCAGTAGGGGCGTAATATTTCATACCTCTCTAAGACTCTTGTTAATTCGAGCATTTCGTTCTTGGTCGTCCACATTTATTATTCTTTCTTGGCTCTTGTGCATGTTGTTTATTACCCGTCTTTCTCTCTCTCCCTACTACTTACCCTTATTTTTCTCAGAATTTCGAAAATATTGCACCGTTATATAGTGTAGAACGCTTTTTCTAGGTCGACAGATCCTATGAATGTGTCTTGATTTTTCTTTAGTGTTGCTTCCATTATCAACCGCAACGTTAGAATTGCGTCACTAATGCCTTTAATTTTCCTGAAGCCAAACTGATCGTCATGTAATACAGCCTCAATTTTCTTTTCAATTCTTCTGTATATTACTCGTGTCACCAACTTGTATGCATGAGATGTTAAGCTGATTGTACGGTCGTTCTCTCACTTGTCAATTCTTGCAGTCTTCGGAATTGTATGGATGAAATTTTTCCGAAAGTCAGGCCGTATGTTGCCAAACTAATACGTTCTACACACCAACGTGAAAAGTCGTTTTGTTATCAATTTCCGCAATGATTTTAGAAGTTCTGGTGGAATTGTATCTATTTCTTCTGCCATATTTGATCTTCAGTCTTCCAAAGCTCTTTTAAATTCAGATTTTAATACTGGATCCCTTATTTCTCCTATATATGGGCTCCTGTTCCTTCTCCTATTACACCAGACGAGTCTTCCCCACATAGAGACCTTCCATGCTTTCTTTCTACCTATCTGGTGCGTCCTCTGCGTTTAACAGAGGATTTCCCATTGCGCTTTTTATGTTACCATCCTTTTCTTTTTAATTTTGAACGGAGGTTGCTTTGACTGTTCTGTACACTGAGTCAGTCCTTCTGACAATGATTTCATTTTCGATTTCTTCACATTTTCCATGCACCTATTTCGCCTTAGCTTCCCGGCGTTTTGTATTTATTTCTATGTTCCTGAATTTCCCTGAAAGCTTTTGTATTTCCTTCTTTCATCGATCACCTACTTTCCAACTTCTAAGATTGCCTTTTTTTTGCGATGATCATTCCCGTTCAGCTGAATTGCCTACTGTGGTATTTCTTATCGCAGTATCTATAGTCTTAGGCAATTTCATTCCTTAGTACTTACGTATCCCGCTACTTTGCGTTTTGATTCTTCCTGACTAGGCTCTTAAACTTCAGCCTACACTTCATCAGTACTAAATTGTGATCTGTGTCTAATCTGCTCCTGCATATGCTCAAGAAATTACACCCTGAATACAGAATCTCTGCCTGTTCACGATGTAATCTAACTGAAATCCTTCAGTATTCCCGACTTTTTCCATCTCCTCCTCACGCAATTCTTGAACAGAGTATTTGCTATGACTACCTGGAATTTATTACTAAACCAAATTAGTCTTTTCCTCTGTGATTCCTAGCACGAAGCCCAAATTCTGCAGTAACCCTTTCTTTTACTCCTCCCCCTACAACCTCGTTTCATCGCCCATGACTAGTAGATTGGGACCAATGACCTCGCAGTTTGTTCCCTCCCCCCCCCCCCGGCCCCTCCCTCCATTTAAACCAACCAACTTACTATTAGATTTTCATCCCCATTTGCGAACTGATTAATCCCGTGACTATGCTCATATACTTCCGCTAATCATCTTCAGCATTATATGTCAGCCTCTTTCCCTGATTTATGATTTTCGGTGTTCTCTAACGATTCTGATGAGAACAACCCTACCACTGAGCTGTTCACAGTAACATACTCGTCGCCCTATCTTCCCATTCTTGACGAATCCTACTCCCAATATAACATTTCTGCTGCTATTGATATTACCCTGTATTTATCTAACCAGAAATTCGTGTCTTCTTTCCACATCACTTCACTAACCACTGCTATATCTGCATTTATATTGAGCCTTAGCATTTCCCTTTTCAGAATTTCTAGCTTTCGTACTACTTTCAAACTTCGGACAATCCACGGCCCGACTCGTACAATGTTATCCTGTCGTTGATTATATAGGATTCTTCTTCTTCTTCTTCTTCTTCTGCTTTTACGGCCTCATTGGACCACTTCAGTCAATCATTTCTGGTCCTCTTCTTTGGTATTTTCCCCTTCCGAGTGGCCCAGTATCTCTTCATTCGTTCCGATGCTTTTCGTCGTTCCTTATCTGTAAATACCCTTTTCATTGTATGTCGTTTGTCAATTTTTGGTTTAAATCTTATTTCTGTGTCCCTCAACTTCTTTAAATTTGGCGTTTTGTTCTGCAAATCATCCAGAGTTATTTCCAGTTCTTCCATATCCTCTCTTATTTCCTTAAGCCATCCTCCTTGTTGTTACAAATTCCAGAGTTTCTCAATAAATTTCCTTGATAATCTGGTTTCTGGTGTCCTCAGAATGTGACCACAAAAAGAGATCCTTTTCTTTTGTATAGTATCAGTGAGGGGCTCCAGTTCTCTGTATACCACTTCATTTGGAACTATCCGCCATTGCCCAGCTTTTTGATATTTCTTATTTATGCATGTTCTAGCAATTCTTCTCTCTACTTTTAAAATTTTGTCAATTCTGTTTTTCTGGGTGACTTTAAAAAGAGTTTCACTTCCGTATGTAACCTCTGGTTGAACCACCGTCTTGTAATGTTTTAATTTTGTTTTAATTGACAGACATTTTTTATTGTACGTAGACCATGTTAGTTT
This sequence comes from Schistocerca americana, assembly GCF_021461395.2. NCBI lineage: Eukaryota > Metazoa > Arthropoda > Insecta > Orthoptera > Acrididae > Schistocerca > Schistocerca americana. Next base: position 680,563,755 of record NC_060120.1, on the reverse strand, counting down.
TTGAGCTTTTATCATTTTATTAGTTCTTGCTCGCCATGCAGGTTTCTCGTCCAATTTATGTGTTATAATTTCACCCAGGTATTTAAATTGTTTCACTGTTTTAATTTCCCTATTGTTCACTGTGATGTGATCTATTACAAGTGGATCCGTTACCATTATTTCAGTCTTTTCAAATGATATCTGGAGTCCTAATTTTTGTGCTATATTTTGTAAACTTGTTATTTGTTTCGTGGCTTCCTGAATATTATTAGCTAGTAATGTTAAGTCATCAGCAAATCCCAAGCAATTTAGGTTTATTTTATCTTTCTTAGTTACAATTTTAATATTCATAGGATTTTCCTTGTACCATTCTCTCATTACATATTCAAGAGCACAATTGAATAGCAATGGTGATAAACAATCTCCCTGTCTCAACCCTGTTTTAATCATAAATGGTTCAGATATTTCTCCTCTAAATTTTACTTTGGATTTGGTGTTTGTTAAGGTTAACTGTATCATTTTTATTAATTTAGGATGAAGTCCAAAATTTCTTAATATTTTCATCATTGAAGATCTATGGATGCAACCATACACCTTTTTGAAATCTACAAAGGTTATGACTAGTTGTTTTTGCCTTCTTTTGTAGACATCCATAACTAACTTCAAGGTGATTATCTGTTCTGGGCAGCTTCTCCAGGATCTAAATCCTCCTTGATATTCTCCCAGTTCCAGTTCTAATTGATCTTTACAGCGGTTGTATAGTATTCTTGACATGATCTTGGTCTTATACGTGCAGTCCAAAAGGGAAATTCCTCTATAGTTGTCTGGATTTGATTTTTCTCCTTTCTTATGTAATGGATGTATTATAGCAGGATATCCTATATATATATATATATATATATATATATATATATATATATATATATATATATATATATACTATATAGGATTATATAGTATTTTTCTCATAATCACCTCCATCATGGCAGTTCCCTCCCAGGGATCCGTATGGGGAAAAAATCCGGAATCTTTTGCCAAGGCAGAGATCGTCCTGACACGTTTTCAATTACAGGCCATTTTTCGTGTGGATACAGATTATGTGTTTTTAATGCAGTGGTTTCCGTAGCTTTCTGAATCCTCATGCAGTTAATCATTGCTAATTTCTTGCACCTTTCGAGTCAGTTCCCCACCCCATGGCTAAGAGAGTGGCTTGAACCTCTGTCCGCTACAAGGCCGTTCGCAGAATAGGGTGACTTCTTATGCAGTACGTCTGCAGCCGCCAATTCTGATGATTTTTGTTCAAATTTTAAGCGCTTCAAACCCAGGGATCGAGGACAGTTTGATCGCTAATTGGTCATAGCAAGCTATAATTTTCATCTCTCACACGGACTGGCATTACTGGCAGGCGAAAATACAGGTTGTTGTCAATGACAACTAGAAATAAAGGGGACGATGGATTACAATTTAACATAACAGTTTCAAAGAAACGAAGAAAATATTAACAAACTTGAACACTGTTTGTTTATAACACTAAAACCTGTTGTGCTCGTAGGATTGACTATGATTTGAATGAGCTTGTTGGGAAACGGATCCATTCACAAGTTCTTTTTCTTGTGCTGCGAAACGAATACTTTAAGCTCGACGTTTGCTTTCAATGATTGGATGTATCGTGATGATCTATCCATTGGGAGAACTATTCCTGGTTTGTCCTGTCACATCCTCATCCACATATAGTGACTGTCAAGTTATAAGTGATCATAAGAAAATTAAAAACCAATGAGGCGTAGCGCAAAATAGAAGTCTGCTGTGGATGAGTAGTTTGAAAATGGAAAGACTCAATCCAAATATAGTAAGGGTCACTGATACGGAAAAAAATTGGAGAAGACTATTATAGGATAATATAAACAGCATACAATGAGAGTAGTATTCGTTAAAATATTCCACTGCTTCAACTTAATTCCTTTCGCTTAAAATTGATTATTACTTAAACATTTTTGATTTCTAGTGTTTCCAGCTTTATAAATTGCCATTTTCTACAATTAATACGATTTGATTTACTTACTTAGCCTTCTAAAGTCTACATGAAGTAACTTACATGTGTTTCTTCTCACTTTTCTTTCTTTCCATTACTGGTTCATTCTTTCCCTGTATTATTATCTTGTTTCTTATGTCCATATTGCGCCTATCATATTCTTTTTCTTCTCCTGGACGTGCATGAAACTTTTTAATTTTGCTTTGAACATTTCTCTTTCCTTTGTTATTTTAGTTTTTTTTTCAGGTCATCTTTAACTGCTTTAAGTGATGTCATCGATGTTTTTACGATTTCTCATGTAGCTTTTTCAAGTATCCTTAGAATATAACTCTTCTCTTCCCAGTTGTGTATAATACTCGTTCTATAGTTTCATAAGTTATTGCTTATCTATATTTCCCATAGTCATATTTGCTTCCAACTTTTTCCTGACTATTTTCCTTTTCTTCTTTTCTGTATCACCTAATTATTCGGCTATATATAACGAAAGTCATTCGGAAGCTTAAAGGTAATCTGGTCTAATAAAAGTGGTGAAGTGTCGAAGTACTTTGTTTATGAAAAAATATTTCTTATTGGGTAGGGTTTTTGTTAGCTGAAAAGCTTCTTTGCTGAAAGCTTTTGGTTCCGCTATTCCCCCTAGATATTTAAATTTCGTAGTGTTTTTTATTCTTCCGTAATCAGTTCCCGTGTATACTTTAAGACCAAAATATGGATTCGCCACGAAATAATTATCCGAAGGGACGGAAATCGGTAGATGTGATGTACATGCACAGGCAAACAAATGATTACAATCTCTGGAAAAAATGGATGATCTATTCAAGAGAGAGAGAGAGAGAGAGAGATAGGTTCACAAATTGAGCAAGTCAGCGGCGCGTTGGTTGACCTCTGGCTCTTACGAAAGCAATTATTTGGCTTGGAATCGATTGACAGAGTTGGTGGAAGTCCTCCTGTGGGGTATCGTGCCAAACTCTATCGAATCGATGCCTTACATTATCAAAATCCCGAGCTGGATAGAGGGACCTGCCCATACTGCTCCAAACATTCTCAGTTGGAGAGTCATCCGGCGACCTTGCTGGGCAGGATAGAGTCTAGCAAGCACGAACGCAAGCAGCAGAAATTGCCGCCGTGTGCGGGCGGGCATTATGTTGCTGAAGTGTAAGCCCAGGATGACTTGTCTTGAAGGGCAACAACGTGGCGTAGACCGACCGCTTTGCTGTAAGTGTATCGCTGATGACAACCAAGTTAAAGGAAATACCACCCCAGACCTTTACTCCTAGTTTTTGTAAGACTGGTGGTCTTAGGGGCCTCGCAGTTCATGTATATAATAAAATGGAACACCTACAGCCACCCTTACGATGTTGTTTAATATATGGCTACCGTGTTAAGAGCTTAGCTTACGCTGAGGAGGTTAACACCATCCGTATACACGATTCATCAGTGGCCAATCTATATCTGGCTTTCGCAGTCTACATGCAGCAGCGATGTTTTCTCTCCAACCATCAGCTGTCAGCTCCTGTTTGTTGGCGGGAGATAGTTAGCTTTGTATGCCACTACTGTCCCAGGAATCTCCAAACACGTTTTCGCTGGTCGTTGGGGCTCATTTAGAAGCGGGGCTCATCACTGAACACAGTTCCATTCCAGTCAATGAGATTCCAGACTGAAGACATGTCTGGAGATTTCACTAAGGATGTAATTTTTCTTTTTGTATTTGTTGGTGTGTCTTTTATTATAGCAGCTCCAGAATCTTTTATGGTTTTGAGCAACCTGTTGACAAAATCATATACTTTTCCGAAGCCTACAGGTTTATGTAAATGCTTTTAGCTGTCATTCTTCTGTATTGACTACAAACTTCAGATTTAAATTGTGTTCCATACGTTATCGTCTTTTTCTAAATCCTCCTTGGTACACTTCTTGTTACTGATGCAGTTCGCTTTCTAGCACGTTTCGTAAAGCGTTTGTATGAATTTTGTAAGTTAGGTAAGAGGAAAATTTCAGCGTAGTGGTTGGAGTCATTTCTATCCTATATTTTGTGGACTAGGTGAAGTGTTTTTTTTTCTGCAATCTTCTGGTATAGGTTCTGTTTGCTAGACTTTTTGAAAGACTACATGTATCTTCCTGACTGCCTCAACATCTGCAGATTTCCACAGTTCAGCAGTTATTGAATCTTCCTCAGGGACCTTTCCGTTCTAATAATATATTGGATTTTACCCATGGTTATGTTTAAGTGCAGCGCTCAATTTGTTCTAGAAAATTTTCTCTTGATTTCTCAAAATTTCACTTTTTCTTGAGATAGCTTGATAGCATTTCATAGTTTTCTACATTGTTTAGGGATAATTTTCCAGCTTTACTCTCGCAGCAAATTTTAGGTGGTTGGTAACTTTGGAGGTTTTGTTTAAAAGTCTTATAGAAGTTCTGCTATTCTCCTATTGGAGTACTTCCTGTGTTAGTGATAGCTTGTTCCTCTTAAACTTCCTTTTAAGTGACCTTACCGTTTTTCATTTTCACACCTTTGGTGTCTGAAGCCAATAAAGTCTACATTCCTTTGGTGAAATGTCATTTCCGGCAATCCTGTTTTATAAACAGTAATGCTTTCACACACTGTTCGTTACGCCATCTGTATTTTTGTATTCTTTCAATGGCACTGTTTCGAGGCCTATTTGAACTTGTTCCCAGCCTGCTGAGAATATTTAGACGTTGCTGAAATTCATATTTTTTCACTTCCAGAGTTTTAGTATTAATTTTATGAATCCTGCACTCCTATCTTGGAAGTCCTGTCCGCTGAATAAGCTTAATTTTTGTGGTTAGATACTGATCTATTTCTGTATTTGTACCCTTCATGACTATTAAATTCATTATTTCCTTTTATCGTTAAATGTTATAGCTGTATGATCGATTGGAAATTCTCCTAGTCTTGTATAGGTGATTTCAATGTTTTATGTTTTCTTGGTATGTTCTGAAAATACTGGATGCTAGAAGCCTGTGCCTAGGTTTTCTCCTTTTCTGTTTGTTCTTTTGTCAGCTGGATATTCTCCAACAGTTTTCTGTGCATTGAAGTCTCCTAATAAAATTTTAACATTTATTAGCAGAACCTTTCACAGTTGATAATACAGGGATTCCCATAATCTCATCTTTTCCTGGATTCCTTTTGCTGCTCTCATTTAATGAACAGTGACAGTTGATGAAGGTGATCACAGAGTAAAAATTAAGTCTTTCTTTACGTGAGTAAAACATCTGTGACGGAAATTATTATTATTCTGCTTACATTGAAATCTGCTCCTAGGTGTGGAATATCTTCTCACAATGATTCCAGTCTTACGTTCCTCTGAAAATTATGTATCTCTCTGGTGCTATAACGTCTTCGCCGACGTGTCCAGTTTGTTGTGGGGCAATGAGCTGTATTTGGTATTCGTCTTTTATTTTGACTAGTCCTTTTCATTTCACTGTTTGAAAAGCAAATTTATGTTTAATGTGGCAAATAAATAATAATTTTTGTTTCTTAATTTACGCGTAAGACTTCGAGAAAATGTGGGTCGTTCACATATCGTCCCTTTCCGTCTCTACACAGTCAGTTCACATTTAAAACAGAATTTAAGTCGCAGAGTATTATTTCAGCTGCCCCACATTTGGTAAACAGATGCTTATCAAACACTGTCAGGTCGAGAAAAAGAAACTTTGGTTTCAATTTGTGTTTGTTACAAATGTCGGATTGCGTCTTTCGACAATTCCTGCCAGCCGGGGAGGCCGAGCGGTTCTAGGCGCTACAGTCTGAAACCGCGCGACCGCTACGGTCGCAGGTTCGAATCCTGCCTCGGGCATGGATGTGCGTGATGTCCTTAGGTTAGTTAGGTTTAAGTAGTTCTAAGTTATAGGGGACTGATGACCTTAGACGTTAAGTCCCATAGTGCTCGGAGCCACACACTTCGACAATTCCACTGTACCGATAATTTTCGTTTCCGCTGTCACTTCCGGTGAGGTCTTCGTCGTTACCCCGACAAGGAGTCATGCGGAACTTTCTCCTGGCTAGGTGGACTGTTTTTACTTTGGGTGTACTCAAATCTGGGCCACAAAAAGTTCTCGTTATCCTCGTTATCCCTGTTACTATTAATGACGACATAGCCACCATAATTGTTAACTAAATTGAAAGGGATATTAGTTAAAAATGTATGTAAAGCCTTATTCTGATGTAGGGTACAGGGTGAAGACTGTGATCTCGTCGTATTACATAAAGTAATTAACCAAGCAATTCAGTTTGACGTCATTTAATTCACATTCTACTCTATGCAGTAAGGGTGTGTTCCAGTATCAGTAATTTTTCGTAAAATTTCAAATAATTTCCACGTTGCAAAACTTTCCGTTCTCGAAGCACTCTCCAGATTAGTTATGGTGAGCAGGGGGAAACTGGGTACTCTAGAAGTTTCGATGGCGCCAGGAACTTCGGTTAAGTCGTGCACGACGCCCTGGTGGCGCCAGCCAGTTGCGAAATTACGATCCGCACTTTCACTTTCTGAGTGATGTATAGTCCTTGCAAAATAAATTTCCTAATTGAATGAATATCTGGTAACAGCAGACAATAACACTGATGGAAAGCAACGACCGCCGAGCTAACGGGCAGCCGGATTATCGTGTTTGTCGGATCTTCTGTAATCATTGTGGAACAAACTAGATAAAATAGTTATCATCATTCAAGTGTTAACCCGCCGGCTGGACTATTGCGTCCGCCAGCAACTTTTAATTTTTTTTGGTCTTCCCTAACCTCTTTTGCACATCGTTTGATTTTCGGTAACTGCATCATTTTGGTTACCGTGTCGGTGTTTACACAATGTCTGCCTCTTCACAGGACGTTGTTCTTCAGAAAAGCATGAATGTCTGAAGGAAAAGACACTGTCACTGATGATTGCAGCTGTGATCAACATTACGGAAGATTAGCATTCTGCTATTATGCATTGACGTCTCCCTGCGCGTTAATTAGGAACTGTGCAGGCTTAAAGGTTGTGACTAAATGGCATTCGAAAGTCTCGATCGGTTATGGAGGGGTTCTCGGATAGTGGAAGTTGTTAAGGAGACGGCTCGCGATAAGCCCGACGTCCTTTGCCGAGTCCCGGTACGCCACGAACAGATGAAGTCAACGCATAATTGCTGAATACGGATCTGTTTCGCAATATTCAGTAACTGCACTAGGTAGCCTTTCGTGGTCGTGGATGAAACTTTTTTGCCTGTGTTCTTCAATTTTTTTCCTAGTACTGAGAACATTTTCAGATCCCTCATGGTTTCATTATGTTATTTCATTATGTTCGTGATCTCATACGATAAGCGTTTGATTCACCACAGAAGAAGAGTTATTGCTTGGGCTCCTATTGTTGGCCAATCCTGCTATAGAAAACGGATGTTACCACAGTATTTTAAGGGTTCCCAATTACTTCAGTCTATATAGCAATTACTTCAGTCTATATAGCAGCAGTAGGTACTGGGAGATGAAGAAGCTTGCACAGGATAGAGTAGCATGGAGAGCTGCATCAAACCAGTCGCAGGACTGAAGACCACAACAACAACAACAACCTGTTTCTTTAGACTTCGTCGAGTTCAGCTGTTTCTTTATTTAAGAACCAGCTTTGGTCGACAAACCATTATCAGGTTCCTGTATATACTGAGGTACCAAAACTCATGGGATAGCTATACTCGTATGCTCATATACAGATGGCGGTAGTATCGCTTAGACAAGGTATAAATGAGCTGTCATTTGTACTCAGGTAATTCATTTCAATAGCTCTCCCATCCGATTATGGCCGCACGACGTGAAGGAACAGATTTCGAACGCGGAATGATAGTTTGAGCTAGACCCATTGCAGATTCTGATTCGAAAATCATTCGTATATTCAATATTCCGAGATCCACAGTATCAAGAGTGTGTCGAGAATACCACATTTCAGTCATTACTCCTCGCCACGGACAACGCAGACGCCTACGTCATTCACTTACAGACCGAGAGCAGTGGTGTTTGCGTAGAGATGACAAGCAATACTGCATGAAATAATCGCAGAAATCAATGTGGGACCTACGACCAGCGTATCCATGAGGACAGTGCAGAGAAATTTGGCTCCAACGGGCTCTGGTGGAAGACGATCGACGAGAATGCCTTTGCTAACAACACGCCATCGCCGGCAGCGCCTCTCCTGGGTTGGTGGCAATAGCGGTTTGACTCTAGACGACTGGTAAACTGTGGAATAGTGACTGGAGATCCTGTTTCATTTTATAAGAGCTGATGGCACAGACCCTTTGATCCATGGACCCATGTTGTACAAGGCACTGTGCAAGCTCGTGGTGGCTCCATAATGGTGCGGGCTGTGTACGCGGAATAGACTGGGCCTGGTCTAGCTGAATTGATCACTGGCTGTAAAGAGTTATGTTCGGCTACTTGGAGACCAAACAACGATTGAAGTTTTATAAATGGCAATGCGTCATTTCACAGGGCCACAATTGTTCGCAGTTCGTTTGAAGAGCATTCTCAAAGATTCGAGAGAATGATGTAGCCACATACAGTGCCCGACATCGTTAATGAGACATATTCGAGAGATTAGTTCGTGCACAAAACACTGCACCGGCAACACTTCCGCAATTAAGGACGGCTATACTGGCAGCATGGCTCAGTTTTTCTGCAGAAAAATAACTTCCAACAACTTTGTTGAGTTCATGCAACGTCGAACTACTGCGCTACTCCGGACGAAAGGAGATCCAACACAATGGTAGGAGGTATCTTATTACGTCCGTCACCTGAGTGTTTACAGCATTAACGCCGACTGTTGATGTAACACGGAAGAGCGCACTACCTACTACAGTTTATATACTGACGACGTAATTTATATTACGACGTGACATCAGACAAGTGAGTATGAACACGAAGAATTTATGTTTTTACGATTTGATTTGTTCATGATTGGTTACATAACTATGTATGTCACAAGTTTATTTTTAGTGACAGATTCATGGTATTTACTATCTGACATCATTGGTTTTACATTTGCTTAATGTCATCCTGTAAATGCTTTTAAGTGAATATGTGACTTTTGCCACGTGTGTGTTGTTGTTAACATTTACATTAGTGGACTGATTTCTCTCAGTTTAATCTTGTAATCCTACTTATGTATTATTTCCATTTTGTATGTTCGAAGCTAATGATGGTTTGTCGACCGAAAGTGGTTGTTAAATGAGGAATTTTATCAGCAGTCTGAGGGGGTAAGCGTTACATTTTGCTTTAATCTTCGTTTGAACACTTATTTGAGAGTTTTGGCATTCTTTCCTTTACCAAGTACAGAGTTTCCTGTTTCTCTAACTTGTTACATAGCATAGTGTTACGTGCTTCCTCTTCTCCTTTAAGGTTATTTCGATTTCCTCATTATATAATTTTAGATCCTTCCCTACGTGAGTCCTACTTCCCTTACCAAGTGGCTCATACGCTGCGTCATGGACGATTGATTTTAAGTTGTCCTATTCAGTATTAAAATTGTCTTTTTTCTTAATATGTACGTATCGAGGTGGCGCAGTGGTTAGCACACTAGACTCATTTTCGGGAGGACGATGGTTCAAATCCACATCCAGCCACCGAGATTCTGATAATCCGCAATTTCCCTAAATCGCTCCAGGCTATTTGCGGAACAGTTCCTTTGAGCAGGTAAGACCGACTATTTTCACAATCCTTGAAACATTACGAACTTCTGCTCCGGCTGTAATGAATTCGTTGTGGAGGAGATGTTAAACTCTAACCTTCCTATCTTACTTCTTTCTGCTATTTTTATTCACCTTAACAGCTTCTTTTTATGCAGATATCTTACACTTTCTTCTTGTCGTAAATGTATTTTACAAATTTCGTCTTTCCTATGTTTTAGACGTACTGTACGAGTGGTACGAGCGGAGTGAAGGAACTCTGAACTGTTGGTAAGACTGCACAACGCCTATAGATCAATTTTGGCTGCTGTGCAGGGCACAAAGCAACCTCTGTCCCTGTCTCTTTGTAGCCATAGTTTGGTTGGTGTTCTGCACACAACTTGCTACGTAATGCGCCAAGAACAGTTTCACGTTATTTTCATGTACAATGGTGTGTTCTGATAGTAAGATACGTCTCAGACAACAATGAGCTTACGAAGTTTATCTTTGTAACATTGGGTACTACGATGTATTGTCAGTCTTGTGATCGACATTCCTGTAAAGCACTTCCATGTACAGTGGAAAGCTTCAGTCGCTTACTACATGACAAGTTTATGCTTTGTAGGTGGTGTAAAACGGCACAGTTCCTTATTATACCGTAATCGTTATAATTGTCAGATTTTTCATTGGTATGAAAACAAAAATTTTTATGAACGTTACAGGTAGACGTTACATACCAACAACAGTTAGAGACACTTTATTTCTATTTTAGCATCTACAAAAGAAAAACTGAACGGAATTCACGCAGTCCAGAAATGCTGAAAGCTGCAAAGAGAGCCTACAGAATGGAAAATCTAAATGAGAGTTAGCGCGGGAGACAGGACAAATGAACCTGCCTTCAGGATTCGCCTTAAAGAGGTACTATGTCCTTTTCAGGTGTACATATTGCAATATTTATGCTGATTCATATTTACACTAATGATGTCAGTAATTGCAAACATCAAGTTCCCTTTTCCTATATTTTAACTTACTGTATTCTGACCGGGAACGTTTTCAAGGGGAACAGCAAGTGTCGTTAGCCTCCGTCTGGGGAGTCAGCACTATGATACAGCATGAGTTGCGGGATGAAATCCACGAAGAGATACTTTCAAAAGAGCAGGGGCTAACATCTGATATCTGTTCCAGCAGGAGGAGGGGTAATGCAACTAGCGAGTCGTGAGCAGATACTCTGCTGGTCAGCATTGCTCTACCGGGTGCCATTCTGATGGACTCGCTAATTTCTTACATGAGATTGTAATGGTACTTGAATTACTTAACCATTACGGCTACTCATGTCAACCTCTCGATACCAGAACTATTCTAATGTGTTTCTATAAAGTAGTTAACATATTTCTGCCTCAGGCATGGATGTGTGTGATGTCCTTAGGTTAGTTAGGTTTAAGTAGTTCTAAGTTCTAGGGGACTGATGACAACAGATGTTAAGTCCCATAGTGCTCAGAGCCATTTGAACCATTTAACATATTTCTGAGACAACATTCATATTTGATTTCATTAATGTAGAGGTACTTTGATACATCGATGTGTTTATGTTGCAATGATATTATTCTTATGTGTATTCTTTCTTTTGTCATTATGATCTTTGTCGTACTTGTAACTCTGATTTTAGGGCGCGTAAGTGGTTATTGTAGAGTCAAGTCTTGATCATCATGTTGAAAAGACGCAAATTGTAGTCAGTTTATAAAATGTGAACTTTAACAGTGAGGTAGATATTTTCAATTATGTTTTATATTGTGCAGTGATGTTTTGTGCGTTACGTGATATTGCAACAAAAGTAATAAAAAGAAGTGTAACGTAAATTGAGAGTGCTGATTATTTTTTTACATCACCATAGTGCTAACTTGCAAAAGTTTAATCTCCAAGAATGGTTTATGAAACACATTTATAAAATTTTTGAATATCGCAGAATAACACCTAGGCCTCTTTGCATCCGAGCTTGGAATCATAACTACCTAGATTTTCGACGATTGAGCCATGATTTCACAACGAGACCAGCGTGGGAAACACGAAAAGATGAGTGCCTACATTATCCATTATTTCATGAAATGACTTTATTAACTGTGCTCTAATGACACCTGACACATAATATAACTTTTTTTTTGCCCGAAAATGCAGTACTTAGCACCGTGAGCAACACCACAATCATAATTAAATTTTGACCTTTGTTGTGGTAGGGTTGTTAGAAGCTGAAGGAAGACACTGAACAGTGCACGGGTCCAGCTAAAAACAGGAGGCTAATGAAGGGAGGACAGAGCCGCCCATAGCAAGTAAATAACTGTCTTACAACCAGAACCAGGTTAGTCAAAGTGCCCTTCACAGAGGGCATTTTACTCTGCTAACTGACTTCTCGGAAGGAAGTTGGAGTGGGAAATAATTTGAACAGATTCCCATGTCCTCCTGGTGTAATGCAAGCGACGCTTTTCATCTTTGATTGTAGCATTTTCGATCTACCGGAGAATGTAAATTGTGCCAACCTGACCTCATACCCCTTGGTGTGAGGACTTCTTCAAACGAAAGGCGGCCTAAAAAGCAAATTGATAACGTAGGATAGTTACATAGAATGTCCTACAAATGACGGCAGCAAGAATCCTTGTGATTGGAGATATTTTTATACCATTTCACCTCACCAGACAGAATTTGCTATATCTTTACTCAGTGGAAAATTGTGGTTTGTGGTGCTGACCGTAGCCAGAGCAGGAACAACAGATTTGGTGCAGACTTACTAAGGGCTAGGCCTGCGCGAAATAGACTCAGTGCTAAGAATTCGACAAGTATACTCGTTTGAAGTTGTGACTGGGAACTTATGGGCTTCAGCGACGAGACGCAGCAGAGAGCGGAACTTCCACTCTGAGAAGCAGTCTGTGCATGGTCTGACAAGTGGCGTTGGTGGCTGTCATTGGGACCGTAGCGTCTCCCGTCTACGCTCGACGATGGTGAGATCATCTAACTGCATTGACTGGTTAGGCAGCTGTGTGGTTAAGTAGTTGTTGTCACAATTAAATTCATCCATGCTCTGCCATGACAAGGTGAGTGGGAATAGTATTATGTCTCTTTTTTATTCTCCATTCGGTACGATCTTACAGTCAGCGTGCAACCGCAAGACGTGATGTTCCCCATGATTTACTTATTAGGATATTAATTACTTCTGAAATCCTCATTTCCTTTTCAAAGAACTTTTCTAAGTTGTTTAGTGCTTATTCTGTCTTACTTTAGCTTTCCTAACTTACTGCTGTCTTTGTCATGTGCCCAAATAAGATCTGGCTTTCGCAGAATGAGAATTTTTGTAATAAACTTGGATTCAACAATACCAAGATTTCAATTCAGTAGATTTTACCAGCGGTTTATTGTTAATGATTTTTACCAAGCCTAGCACCCATGAATTTACCAAAACCACCCCTTAGCTGCCATCAAATCCGTTGCGCACAGTTCGTAATTCAGCATGTAAGTTCTTCGGGGAGCGATCTGCCTCTCAGTTTTATGTTGTATAGAAAGTTTGGGGAGTCACCTCCCTCCGCGAGCAATATTTCCTCGTTATGGGATGAAGGAGAGTTCGAAGAATGGTGCCCCACTTAGATCACTAAAGATGTTTCGGAACGCTGGATGCATCAACTTACATCAGTATCTCACATGATTTCATCATGATGCAGATCCCTACAGCAGTCGGAAGGCTCGCGTTCATAGTTCGCGTGTCAAAATTATTACTCCTACGACCACACTTTTCAGGGTTTTGGGTAAGCACACCGGGAAGATTCGTAAGAGCTTTCAATGATGATCAGGAACTGAAACACGCGGAACATTTTAGATCTTTGGACAGGTATTATAATGAAATGGCACTGAAAAAATTCAGAAGATTAGTTCACGATTAATCTGAGAGGAATAATATAAAAGCTAAATTAATCGAAACACCAATTGGCCGGAAGAGCTTATGTTTTCACGGAGAGACGGAACCTTAGCCTTTGGCTACCACAGAAAATTAGTCTCGGACGTCTCATGGGACTGAAAGTAGATCAATAGAGTATTTTCTACGATAATCTGTCAACGCTAGTGGAGAGCTTTAAATGTGAACCACCTCACATATTGAAATTGGATGAGTCGGTCATTACTACTGTTGCTAACATGGAAAGAAAGTGAATGCAGGGTGCAGCAAGAAGCACATATGCAGAACTACATGCGGAGAAAGAGGTCAGTTAATGACGTTTTTATATTAAATGGAAACTGGGGAGTTACATGCCTGCAGGAATAATATTTCCTTCAAAAAGGATGAAAAAGATTTTGAAGAATGGTGCCTATGCTGGGCTACTAGTGATGTTATCGAAGTTGGATGCACCAAATCATATCTGTACTCATATGCTTTCATCATTTTGAGAAACATACACAGTCAACGGAAGAAAATCCAGTCTTGTTAAGCTTGGACAGTCACCCGAGACATTTGAGTGTGAACATTGTCCCGCATTGCAGAGACCACAACATCCACGTGCATACCATTACTCCACACAGCATCACATGCTGCAGCCACTGAATCGCTGCTTTTTCAAGCCACTGAAAGACTTTTATTCACAAGAATGTGGCCAGCGGTTCAATAATCATCTTGGATTTGTAATCATGCAAGAATTTATTACTGAATTGTTGGGATCTGTTTATTGTCAGAGAACGACCAGAATGAGCAAGGCATCAACGGCGTGATATGCAGCATCTATCCAATCAGTCGTCACATATCCACCAACGAATACTTACTGCCTTCGGCTGTTACAGACCAGAGTGAGAATTTAAATGGGTCTCTCCAGAGCCATAGTTCCGAGGCATCTACAAACGAAGCACAACATGGACGAAGTACTTGCAGTTACCCAAAAGAAACAATTCCTTTGCCAAGTAGAAAAGATTACCAAAAATCAGAAATAGTTTCTGGGATCCCATTCAAGAAGCGACTGGAATTCTACTCAAGAAAACAAAAAGAAAGAGTGAAAACGGTTCCATTCTAATCAAGCAAGCAAAGAGGAAGCAAAGAAAAACTTAAATACTTCGACGGAAAATCCACAAATTTATCACAGTCCCGTGTATACTGAAAAATACAATAATCTACTGACAGAAGAGTGGATTCAATGTCTGAAGTGCGATGAGTGGTCTTATGAATTACACTCTTATTACAAATGTTCTGGACACTTCATTTGTGAGCTCCGTTAACCACAATTTCCTCTGCAACACTGTCACAAGTTTTCTTTCACAAGCCCCAAAATTTCTCATTACATAAAGTCTTCCGTTAACACCATGTCTCTTCTTCTCTGAGCATATGCAAGCCATTAATGGCTTGCTTTGAGCTGGGACTACCGCAACAGCCTGCTTTGTGTAAGGGGCTTGTGATTCCTGGTTCACCTGCACACTTGAAAGGCATTCACAAAGAGCAAAGCGGCTACTGGAACACCTGCAATCACTTCAAAGTGACTGACAGTGAGTGAAGGGGTTCCTGGAAAACTCCTGAAGATTTATTTCCACAAAGGTCTCAATATGTTCTTCCACTACCCCCAAAACGTGCTCAGCCTACAGAACTGGATTTTTTCCACAATACCACGTTCCTATTAGTTCCTATCAAATTAGTGGACAGAACTCGACCAAATAAACCCCAACCCCTGCTCTAGTTTGCAGTCACATTTGCTTATCGTTGATCTCAGTGGAAGAAAGTATGATAAAGCACTCAATAGCAAACACCACCAGCAACTGTAACTGTTGTAAACACCCCCGCTATTCTGACTAGTTGAAGGAATTGACATGTAAGTACCAAAAATTTTTCATACTATGTGTTTTTATCTGTATGTTCAAACTGTATAGTACTGTATCGTTTGTGTGCATGTGTGTGTTTCAACAGCATTGAACAATTCTTATTATTGGTGTTGTTGTTCTTGCAGCCTGTATACCTCAAATGTTGGCTGCAATCTTTCAGCAACTGGAGGCTGCAAGGTAGCAAGCCAATGAGTCTGGTGGTGATGCTGCACAACCCCCAGAAATCGTAGAGCAACCTCAGTTGTGAGGTAAGTGCATATTTTTCTGCAATTAAAAATTTTCTTCATAGTGTTCTACGTCCTACCTGAGAAGGTTTTTAAATCAATATGTTGTTGTAGGTGATTTTTAGGAGCTGGAGGCCAATGGGTCTGAGGGTGGTGTTACACAACCCTCAGAGATCATAGAGCAGCCTGAGTGGTAGTAACTTATCCATTGCAGCTGTCAGGGAAATGCATATTCTTCTCATTAAATTTTTTTGTAGTGCTATATGTGTATGTGCATGTATTTTTATTTCAATATGTTGTTGTAGGCAATTATAAGGTGTTGGACTGATGACTGCATATTGACTCTGATACAGAGATGACTCAGTGAGTGGAGAATATGCAGCAGGAGCTGCGGCACAGTGATCCTGAGAATTTAGAGTTGGAGATACTGGAGTGGGTGGAGGCGATCCCTGATGAGCTTGGGGATATACAGTAGCCTCTTCATGAAGGAAATGTGAAATCGATAATTTGTATACTCATCATGATTCTTCTTTATTTTTGTAGTGCTCTTTCACTATTATTTCTAGACAGTCTGTGAATCGAATGCATCTGGGGGAACTACTGCACCACCACCACCACCACCACCACCATTCCCACAGCATGTAGTCGAATGGCTGTTCAGGCCAATGTAGGTGACATCACAGTGCAGCCCTTTCAGGCATGCACTGTGAATAAGGACGAGGCATGTTGCTAGACATGCAGCTCCTGCAACTGCTGCTGCCACAACCATACCTGTGGCATCTGTCCGGTGACTTTAGGCTGCAAATGGTCCACAGGCATTGACCCCTCTGGCTATTCATAGGCTGCCACCAACTGAGTTTGGCTGGGAGCCACTGACACAGCCCATCCGCCCACATGGCAGCCCTCTTAAAAGCCCATCCTCCCACATGGCAGCCGTCTTCACAGCTCGGATGCTCTTTCTGGCCTGTTGTATCAGGTCAGGCGGTTCATCTCATCACTGACATACTCACAAGGACGGTGAACTGTGCCACATACCTCCCTGTCCCTCCCCACAGCCAGCTTCACTGAAAAGATGGTCGTAGTCTATCACTGACAGTGATGGTAATATTGATCTTGTGGCTAGCAACAGTTATCTCCCATGTCCTATTAGTGATCGACACCAGATTAGTAACGTCATGTCGCAATTAAACTAACAAGTGATTGCAAATGTAATAGAGGACCCATCAGGAAGTTATCAAGATCCAGCCAGCTTTTTAAAAGCTTGTCAACTTATTATGGAAAGGGAGCTCCTAAAAATCGTTAACCTTCCATGGTAGATTACGGTATAGTGTAATACAGTGCTACATTGCTAACTAACATGTGCCCCCCACCAGGACAGTGATGCTGAGGAGACAAGCTTTGTGTGTATTTGAGGGGAAAATGGCTTGATATTGCAAAGCACCTCTATCACTAAGTGGTTTCAAGAATTTGCATTGAGTGCTATACAGGCCAGGTTTTCCAAGATGGAAGTTGAAGGACAGGTAAAGCACTGTCAAACATTACACCTCGATATAAATTCACGTGTCTATGCTCCTTTACATGGAACATCTAGCTATATCAAGCTTCCTGGGGTATAGCTCATAGGAAGGCACGTATTAATGTCAAAAATGAGAACGAAGAGTTTTGTTTCACATGGTCAGTCTTATCTTGCGAGAGAAATTATAAGACACATCCACAGCATACATCTCATTATAATGTGCTTAATAAGTTACATAGGTGTTATAACTTTGTCTGTGTCTAGTCCCACGTTAAACTTCAGGGCATACGTAAATTTGAAGATCAGGATACAGTTACATCAGTTTATGTTTATGGCCTGGAGAAATAAAAACGCAAAAAGTTGATCGGTCGCTTCATGACGATAAGCTGGTCATTTGTGAGGGCATATCTGAAACTCACCCATGCTCACTATACACTTGATGAAGGTGGTAAGACTGAGAGAGAGTGACAGTGAGGGTAAATATATGTAAGTGGAATGGTATGACCTGTTTATCACAGTGTAAATATATTTTTGCACACAGTGTGTGCTGATATAGATGTGTACTACCTATATATATATGTAAATAATACGTATTCCTTCTGTGCTAGCAAAAATGTGTGCAGATGTCTCAATAAATATCCATACCATAATACTGATGATAAATGTCTAGTGTCCTAAATGTAGACTGCACATCATGTATTCAAATGAGAAAATGTGTACAGTTGGAAAAATGTCTAATTCAGCAAGTGTGGTGATGAAAAATGTCTACACTTACGTATACAAGTTTTTAAGTTTCACTTACTGCTAGTCATCCAAGGTTGATTAACAGGATAGAACCAGTGTTACTGTTGGGTGGATTGTGGGTTCCATGCCGTAGTCATTAGTAGACATAGTAATAGCACAGCATAAAAAATTACCTCTGTTTTGAAAGATAGTGTGTGAAAAACCAAACTGTATCACTCAAATGTATCTATATCTGTGTCTAAAAGAGGTGTGAATATTTTTTAAAAATCCCAACTTTGTACTGAAACGGTTCTAAGTCTAAAAGAGATTTTTTTTTTTTTTTTTTTTTTACAAACCAAATTGTATCATTGAAACGCAGCTTGCGCCGGCCGAAGTGGCCGTGCGGTTAAAGGCGCTGCAGTCTGGAACCGCAAGACCGCTACGGTCGCAGGTTCGAATCCTGCCTCGGGCATGGATGTTTGTGATGTCCTTAGGTTAGTTAGGTTTAACTAGTTCTAAGTTCTAGGGGACTAATGACCTCAGCAGTTGAGTCCCATAGTGCTCAGAGCCATTTGAACCAAACGCAGCTTGCGTGTGTGTGTCCAAAACAATTGAATAACATTACCATACATCTTTGTTCTTGTTATTTACAAAAAAAGAACTATCCCTTTTGCATAGTACAAATAAAAAATGTGTGAGACACCATAACATTAGCTTGAACATAAGTGGTATTGAGGAGGTGAGGCTTAAAATACAGAATAGTATAATATATGGAATGATTACATGGGATTTTGTCTGTTGTGCTGTACTTACTGAGTTGTAGGAGCAGGTGACCATAGTTGCTTCCAAAGACTTGTATTAAACTTGTCTAAATCCATATCACCTCTGCTTGAAGAAAATCACAGATGTAGTATCTGGACAAAGATGCGTAACACATCTACCAAAGTGGAAGCAGTGCAGAATCACTAATAGTACACACATTATGAGAAGAATTCAATTATTTTTTATCCAACTTAACCCCCAAACGGGCGCGTGTATGTACGAAGTGCGCCATACATTAAATAAAAAAGCTTTGTACCATTCCATTATTGTTTTTACAATTTTCAGCCCATACCTATGCTCCATTATTGTTTCATCTAACACATCAAAGATATGATTTCATATGTCCAATTGAATGGCAATAATATGTGATAAACAATTATGTGGGTGAGAAAAAATTTAAAATCCATTTAAGAAAATGAACTAGATTATAAGCTAGTGGCACAGTCCTAAAATGAGACAATTGTCTATGAGATAATGAGCATATCTTACCAGGGTACAGGACGATCATCCCATTGAATTCCATGGAAGAAAGGCTTTAACCACAATGCACTCCTCCATGTTTTAGTACATTTCATATGCTTGAAAGGCTTTGAAATGCAAAACTTGTCGAAAGTATCTCTATTACACAGCCATCTTCTGTAAATACTATAAACGCAATATTTTTAAACTTGATCTGCCTGCACTCATGGTGGAAACCTGAATGCCTGCAATGAATTGACACTTTGTGATGCCATTGTGAAATGGTCTGTGAACGACACAACACATTTTCATTTATACAGCTTGCTCTACAACACCAGTGAGTGGGCAACAGTTAATTATCTAGGACTAGAGCATATGATGCAATGTGTTTTAGGAAACTTGCTGAAGATTCGAATTCAATCCCTACATTTATTGGTGTAGATTTAGTTATCTTATTCTGTTTAGAGCACTCTATTATAGTGGTTGGTGCCAGCACCCGTGGGCCGAATGCACATTCGTCTTCTTCGTCACCTTCATAGTAAGTAGTGCGGAACCTCACAAACATGTCAAGTGTTAGATTGTACACATTTGCTTCCCCCTGTAGCAGTAAATTGTCAAATGGATTGAATTCCGAGTTCAAGTAGACTCTGGCATTAGTAAACTTGCAGTTGTCAAATGTGGTGCAATCATTTTTTATATTCCCCATTCTGTCCGTCTGAAACGCAGGTATGATGAATCTGGGTGTCTCTAATTGAATGGAGGTCTTAATAGCTCACGTCTGTCTGGCTGCCATGATTAGCACTGGGTATTCCAAAAGCTCTCATAAACGGAAAGTTATTAGCAGATATTCACCAGCATTCAGGAATTTCCAAAGCTTCAAACATTCTTCATTCGTTACAGTGATTTCAGGCATTTTTTATACTGTTTTATTGATGTTGATCTCGTTCTCTCTTGGGCTCCTTGAAAGTACGATTTGTTATCTGTCGCACTCTGTATCGGAATAAGTACCTGTTTAGCATTCAAAATAATTCACTACATGTCCTCGAAGTACTCCATATGCATTTTTAGAGCTACGCATACAGTAAATCGCCTGTACTCGTCCACTGCTCCATTCAGTATGTCTATGAACCATCCTGTATTTTGTAAGCCAATCATACTATAGCCGATGCTGAGACATGTTTGAAAGATTGATGCTATGCTGATATTATATGTACGGTCAGTCTCTACTACCCTGTTAACTTCGTATCATATCTCCTGAAGCAGGAACGCTGAAGAATTACGCGTAAGGTTCGATTTCACTGTAGCAGTAAATTCCCAGTATATGAAATTCTTGCGTGGAAGGGTTAAAGCGTCTTGGTGCTGGATAACAAACTTAATTTTACCGTTCTTATTAAATGTGACTGAGACTGAAAGTTTAAGCTAGAAGTATTCGCTCCTCATATTCTACTGGGACAGTTATATCGAGCGACGTCGTTGCAAGTTTTCAAGCCCACCGATTTAAGAAACATATAGCTCACACATGTTATCGCCCTGAGGTTCTACTGCGAAGTGCTGTGCTGTGGGCTATGTGGGCTGGTTTTCTACTGCATACCACTACTGTCTTAGATATAGTCGTACAGTGATGTCCTTACTACTAAAGTCAACATGCTGACTGTTCTTGTCCATAACATGCTACTCTGTATAGTCCAATGTCTTAACTGTAACTGGAAGGTATAAAGCATCCTACTGAGGGGAAGAACCCGTAAATTGTGTGAATCAGTCTATCGCTGAGATAGGAGTTGGTTGCAATGTTAGACTCGACATTGATTGTACTGACAGGCAGTATATCTACTGTCTGATCAGATTTGTAAAATTTACTAAGATCCTTCCTCAAAACTTGTTCCTTTTTGAAACCCTGTAGCCGCCTACTGAACCTTTCTGGTTATAGTGCATCACTGCATTTGCCGTCCTTATTTCAGTTTTAAGAGTACTGATATTTGCACGTTTCTGAATATCTTTTCCCAGCTACTTTCTAGTCACCAGCTTCTGTTCTCAGGTTTCTCTTTTCTCATTAATTTATAGATTCAGTATATTGTTAGCCTCCGTGATACTTGGGATGCAGTTGTACGTCTGTACCGCAGTCAGCACAGTTCTCCAATCTCCAATGCTTAAATCAATTGGTGGGAAGTAATTCACAATTAATATTGACGATTGTTCTCTAAGAGTCAGAATACACGACACCAACTTGTGAGTGAATGCTTAATGCACCTCCTTGTACATCCTCCTCTGCAAAATTCATGACGAACATGATGCACAGATGTATTTAAGTCTTGGTAGCAATGAAAAGTGTAGAACACATGTCTTCTGCTGGTGAAGTATCATTGTAATTCCTCCAGAGGCTGCAGGTCACCAGATGAATAGAAATGTTAGTTACACATATTTTTTTAACATATGCCACCCAATGAGTTTCCCGTCCTCCAGAAATACCTAAATTCACAATTCCACATTCTCGGGATTTCCATATAGTCTTCGGTAATGTATCCCACATAAACGCACTGCGGAATCTGGGAATGTAGAATTTTTTTCACAAATAAACTTAGGCAGATTTATTTAGTAGTTAGCTAGGGCGCATTTTTTAATTTATGAAAAGGCCTAGACC
Source organism: Schistocerca americana (assembly GCF_021461395.2). Classification (NCBI taxonomy): domain Eukaryota; kingdom Metazoa; phylum Arthropoda; class Insecta; order Orthoptera; family Acrididae; genus Schistocerca; species Schistocerca americana. The sequence continues at coordinate 680,541,895 of NC_060120.1, read as the reverse complement.
TTTCTTATTTGGTTTGAAGTATAGTCCTATTGCGAAGGCTGCAGCTTCCATCACGCAGTTATATATTCGGGCTTCTTTAATTGCTACTGGGAGTAGTGTGCAGTCTTGACCGTGCTGGCAATAGCTGCAGCAATGTCAGCCAGTGCAACCACCGCTGACAGCTTTAAGAGGGCTGGAATGAGGAAATCATTCCACCTGAAGTCTTACGTTTTGATAGAACCCTGGGTGCTTTTATCAGTCTTCTCACCCCTTCCTGCTTCATAGCGCTTTTAGATGCAAAAATCGCTGCCAGGATACAGTTCTTTTAACACCCTTTTCCATCATCTTTTTCGTTTTCTTCTTTTTCACCATCACCATCTTCTTGTTCTTGTTCAGTGCACGACATGTTGTGGTCATAACTTCGCTGAAATTCACTCTTAACACAAACGTAATTTTACCATGCATGATTTTGTCACCTGCAAATGCTCGAATGTGCTATACCAGCATCTTTTCTTGCACGTGTTGACTTAGCTTTATCAACTAAAATTCGATCTGTAGTGTGACGTCCTGGGAGATTTTTTATTTGTTTCCTATGCTGTGTCGTGTACCAAATGCACCTCGACGAGCAGATTAATTCCCTTATCACTGGGTGCCAAGCATTTTTGATGCTTTGTTCCATGTTCACAGCAGTTATATCCGACAACATGTAATTCGAGCAATAGTTTGTCGACAGGACCACCGCGTCTTCTAACGTGTATCCTGTTATGCACGTTAGGTTACTGTGGTGGATGTCGCCTTCACATTATATAGCAAATCATCAGCATCAATCCAACTGTCTTGCGTTGCAGGAAAACCGAACTATTTAACTAGCGCTCTGTTCCCTCGACATTTTATGACACTCTCTACAAGACTCACATCGGGTTCTCAGCTTTTCAGAAACTTTTCTGCTTAGAAACTTCCAGCAATTTCTTCTTTGGTCCTTCAGGACATGAGTTCTAGGATTCACTCGTGCACCTTGGAAATTGTAAATATCTCAGCTGACTAATTTCACAGGTATGATTTCGCAAAGGCGATCTTATGCCTTGAAATACATATTAAGTCACTCACATTAAAATTTCTGTTTACGGGGATCCTCCATTTTAATGCGGTTGTATGCTGTATACTGTATCTAGGAGTTCGTTACCACGAATATCAATATATCTCATTTTTAGCGTGTGATGTTTAGTTAAGTTGTACTGGTTAATTATTTTTGGGAGGATGTCAGACCATTTGAGTGTACCACAAAAATAAAAACGCATCCACATATTAACTTTCTGGTCAAATGTTCCACGATACTTCCTTTCAGGTGGGTAAATGTTGAATGCAGATGTACTCCACACCACTCCAAAACAGTCCTCAAACGTCTATTGTAAAACTCTTCACCATTGTCTGTTTGACTGTTGTCCAGACATCACTTCGACCGCGTATGCATCAGTTGGTCGAATACCTGTACAACGCCTCTCCTTTATTTTGTTTTCATCTATAACGCCCAGGAAAATTTAGAATATGTATCAACAGCTATTAAAATTTACTTGAAACCTTTATTCGGACCTTAATATTGCCCCATATGTACAAGATTAGCGTGCCATAAGTCGTCCAAACCTTTAACTATAACTTGTCTATGAGGGTAATTTTTATGTGATGATTTGTGTAGTTCATGAACTACCGTCTCCATACGTATTCGATGATGTCGCTCTCTCTAAGCTCAGATATTACTGAAACAAGTTAATTTGAAAGAGATGTATACCAGCGGCAGGTAAAGCCATCAACGTCACAGGCAATCTATTAGCCTGTTGATATCGTCATAACAGATATAATGCAGAATTGTGCTATGCATTCTTTTATGCTAAATATCAATACCATCACCGATCCTATTTTTCACCGTCTATTATAGGTTTTGTAATGGATTACTATTTCACGCTGCTCTGGCCTTTTGGTACACCATTTGCTTTCTTATGTATCAGTAAGATGCAATATCTTAGATAGCAGGTCTTCAGGTGAATAATTTACTGTTTCTTGTGGATCTTACGAAAATAAGCTTCAGTAGACCAGGTTTTCTTTGTCAACCACCGATCTGTAGTGTGTTCTCAATTAAAGTTATGGCTAGCGTGTATGGTCTCATGCTGATGGAAAATATTTTATCGATCCGAGCATCAGTGCGAGTACAGATGAAATCGGTAATGCCATCGTCGTCATCACGTAATTTTGCTGAGAGGTTCAGTCGCAAGCTTAAGGATTTCTCTTCGTTTTTGCCCACTCCAAATGCCCTAACCTTAGCAGTCACAATTTCTCTCGAACGGTCTTCCATGCCTGGATGACTTTATGCTTAGTCCACATCTATATACTAATCAGAGTTCTGTGCAGAGTACATCTTATATTTATTCTTTGACACCTCCTTTTCAGTAACATCAGTCATTACGGTTAGCCGGTTCGGTGGCCGTGCGGTTCTAGGCGCTCCAGTCCGGAGCCGCACTGCTGCTACGGTCGTAGGTTCGAATCCTGCCTCGGGCATGGGTGTGTGTGATGTCCTTAGGTTAGTTAGGTTTAAGTAGTTCTGAGTTCTAGGGGACTCATGACCACAGCAGTTGAGTCCCACAGTGCTCAGAGCCATTTGAACCATTTTTGAGTCATTACGGTTAAGTCATTTACTTCCTTTTCTATTACATCAATTCTCTAATTTAATGTGTTGATGAATCTCAGAAAACCTGTTTCTTGCACACACCTCCAACTTAATGTTCGAGAGTATAAATATTTGTCTCCAAGTTCAAACGAATTTTCTTTCTATGTACATCCATCACGTCAGTACCAAGTGCTTGACATGCGAGACAATTTGTCCATGGTGCAGCGTATACAGATGTTCTAACCTCATTTGCACAGCTGGTGCTCTGAAATATGTCTGACTCAAATAAAATACAAATAAAGTACATCAACACCTATATGGCGACTAAAACAGAAATATCTTCGAATTTGATCTTGGATTTTCACAGCAACATCATCAGATATGAAGACAGTGGTTGGCTTTACTTTTTCCAGTGGAGGGATATCACTGCTTTCTCTGAATGTCACGTATGTCACAAGATCTACACTTTCCAATATATCCTGTAATAGTTGGTTTTTGGACTAGAACAGCGTTTTTGAAAATACACAGACATGCTCAAAGTTGACTCCATCTGGATGTGTTAGCAGTGACATAAGAATATTTGTCTTGCCTCATTTGGATGGACCCATAGTTATGGTCCGTTTATTATCAGGAAGGAGTATCCTATACTTCTTCTGGTCTTCTACGCCATCACCAGAGCAGTTGCTTACAACAACTCCTTGTGACAAGGAAGCTTCACCCACCCTGCCATTATGCCAACTACATCAGATAGTGACGTTAATGGGCTTAAAAACTCTGTTAATAATACGTGTAGCCACTACAGTGCAGTCAGTAACTGGCACCTTACCACCTGAGCTACAATGGCTATACTCATTTGTACATTATAATGAGAGGGTTGTGAAGTAAGAAAAATATGAACAAATATATTATTTTTTATTTACACATAAGCAGTGGTATATACAAAGTAGTGCATTACCAAAATCCACAGGCTCATTTTTCACAGCGGCACATTATTTCCTGAATAACTGCTTTTGCAATGAATTCTGCTCGCATTTACCTCAGACTGAGAGGAGCATCACGAAACTCGGGTATTCCAACTGTAAATTTAGGGAGGATTGGCTCCATGCCTATGAGAGCTATAGTAGGTGACTTTGGCACATCATTGACACATGAACTAAAGCACTGTTCTTAATCATTCACATGTACACTATACATTCAAAGACAGTTTACATCCTTGCATTCAGCTTGATTACATGGTAGCCAGTGGTCGAGTCTCTCTGACAAAAACAGTAGCATCATGCTGATTCGAAATAAGTTAATAGCAGTAGTGTGCTGCAAATAAATAGATAGACTCCCACATTTCATCCTCAGTGCTGCAGCATGATACACTGATGTGACAGTGTCAGACCAACACAGTAAATGTCGAGGTGAGAGCTAGGTTATACGCTGTAATCGTCTGATCACTGATTTACAGCATTACATGACATACATCATCCCATTTGGTCTGAGTAAAACACACTTCAACACCCTTTATTACATTCTCAATCTCCATCACCAGTCATCACTGCTATTGTGGATATATTCAGACACTTTTATCCACTACCAATTAAATTATATGTGGAAGTGAACAAGAGTAATGAATGCACTGGGAGCAACTGATATATTCACTTCCACTACTCTGTCCTTGTAGTATCACTGTAGTATTCCAAGATACAATGAATGGTGCATATGCTGTAGCCAGGCGTAGCCCAGCACCAAACTGGGCCATGTTGTTTGAGATTGCCGGTGCACTTAAGCAAGTCATGGAGAGTTATATCCATGCTCTGTTGTTGAATGTCTTCTCACACAATTCAGTGAGTGGTACTGACAATAGCAGATCCTTGTCCTGCTCCAACAAGCTGACCAGTTCCGCTAGAGGATCCCGTGAGCTGGAGGCCTCTGTCACTGCTGCATATCCCAACAGGCTGGAGGTCACCATTGCATGTCTCGATAAGCTGGAGATTACTCCTACAGGCCTCAGCAAGCTGGAGGTTGCTACCACTGCATGTCCCAGATGTGCAGCTCAACAAACAGAAAGATTCGTTACATGTAACAATAACAATAATAATAATAGCAACTACAGACAGATATGTGATAGTATTAAGCAAAAGGTGCTTACTCTACCTCTTATTCCTATTTTGCTGGAAGGTGCCAGACGATCTTGGCTGTTGCTCTTAATGCTTCATTGTCCTTCCTTACACCAACCGACTGCGACTGAGATGTCAGTTTCGATCTTGTGCATCGTGGTATTGCTGGAGTGTCCTCTGGTGCCACTATTGTGGACTAGGTCAGTTGACCTGGGGCTGCAAGAGGGGACAGGTCGCTGCAACCCAGTTAAGCTGTGGGGAGAACCACTGTTAGTTCAGCATATTGCTACTATCAGAGTGCTGTTTTCCACACAATGTGGCATCCAAGAATAATATTACCCACCTGCTAGACCAGTAGAAACACTCTCTTCGTAAGAATGGCTACACCGAGACACAAATATCGTACGCCTTGCATGCAGACAAGGGGCGGGAGGAGAAACCACACGAAGCAAAACGTGTGGCGTTTCTGCCATTTGCTGGACCGCCAACAGCCAAGATCGCAAGAATATTAAAGAAGCACGAAATAACGACCATCTTTCGCGCACCGAAAAAAGTCAAAGATATACTTGGCTCAACGAAAGACCAGCTGGGGTTGCATTTATAGTATTGAGTGCGAATGTGGGACGGAATATATCGGGCAGACACAATGATGTATCTCCCAGCGCTGTACTGAACACATCAGGAACGTACGACTAGGACAGACAAACAAGTCCGCGGTAGCAGAACATAGAATCATCGAGGGACATACCTTCGAATTCGAAAATACGAAGAAGCTGTGCAGCGCCAACGGTTTCTGGCACTCGATCTTCAAAGAGGCAGTGAAAGTACGTCTGCACAACAATTTAGTAAACAGGGATAGCGGTTTTCAGCTTGTAGCGTGGAGTCCCAAAATTGACAAAAAACGTCAATAACGCCCCGATCTGAAGGCAGCGGCGTCCGCGTACAGACTGGATAGCCACCGGGTCTCGACGCCGCTCAACGCTGCGCCCTCCCCCCCCCCCCTCTCCCCCCCTCCACCACCACCACCACCGACGTGGTACCCCCCTTCCAGAGGAACGTGATTGGCCGGCATACAGTAGCGGACGACGGCCAAGCAGTTATATTGATATGCAGAATATAGCATCGCGACTTATTCCCGCTCAGGCTGGGGAGAGTTACGCTTCGCTGCTGTCGCTGTTGCTACTGGAGATGTCGGGACGCGGAAAGGGACGCAAAGCTGCTGCCTTGGCGGAGTTGCTGCTCACGCTAGCAGGAACATCCGGCAAGAAGAAGAAGAAGATTGCAGCACAGTGCTTTCGCTGCCAAAAGCTTGGCCACGTCGCCAAGCACTGCAGTGGCGCAGTTGCGTGTTTTAAGTGTGTCCAAGCACATGACACACGCGACTGCAAGAAGGTGAAGGACACCCCCTGTACCTGCGTCAACTGCGGCGGCGCACACGCGGCGAACGCCCGTTCCTGGGCCTACAAGAGGAACTGGCGCGGACCGGAGAAGAAGAAGACGCAGAAGCAAGTGACCACCACACATGAAGAGGTGGTCTCTTGTACAGAAGACGTTGTCTCCAGGCGTCTAAAGGACGCTGTACAAGATGCCATGTCCACCTTCAAATCCGCCATGGCGGAAGAGAGGGCGGCCGTGTTGGCGGAACTGGGCGAGGCTCGGCGTCAGATTGCTGTGATGACGCAGGAACTTCGCTCAGCCAAAGAAGACTCCGCCACAAGAGAAGACACCGCCACCCAGACGACTCCTGCTCGTGAGAAGGAGTTCGCAACGGTTGCCACGCAAACCGACGAGCCTGCCGAAGGGGAGGCGAAACAGCAAAAGGACACTGAAGCAGCTGCCGAAGAGGAAGAAGAATGAGAAGAAGCACCATTCCTCCCACTTCCCGACATGTACAGCGCAAGTGCTGTACTGACGAAGATAGCTAGTTTGCTTCGCGACGGTACATACCCCCAGCACGATAATCCTTATCCTTTTGTCCCACCAAATCATCCTAAATCGCCACATCCAGATCATGGACTTTCCTATCCAGAAGGTCTTACTGGACTTTCCAGGGAGGATTATGAACTCATTAGTTCCTACCCCGTCTTCACTACCTTAAAGACACGAGGTCTAATCTGTTCTCTGATCTACAGAGAACAATTGAAGGCAGAATACGCCAAGTATGAAGCCAACGCCAAGGAACAGTCCTCAGTCACCAGAAAGAAGAAAAAGAATTCATCGACAAGAACAAGAGATAGATTTCCGGCACTCCTTGCCAGTCCAGATATAACTAACAGTCCAGAAAGAAGATTCAACAAGATTCCTAGGGGAGTAAAGGCCAACAGGCCACAAACTTCCACTCGAACTTCCTCACAGTGAGGAAAGTCAAAAAGGAGCCGCCAGCCAGCATCCTGACACTTCGCCAGAAGATGATGGGTACGAAACTTATTGAAACGTTGCAACAAGACGACGCCACCACTCGACTGATAACCCGAGAAGAATTCATCACCATCTCCCCTATTTCGCGATAATACAAAACGAGCTGCCCATATTTGTACTTGAGATGTCATCCGTCAGTCGCATCTGATGCGGATCCCACACCGCAAGCAATACTCCAGATTAGGAGGATAAGCGTGATGTAAACAGTCCCTTTAGTAAACCTGTTGCACCTTCTAAGTGTTCTGCCAATGACTCGCAGTCCTTGGTTGGCTCTACCAACAACATTATCTATGTGATCGTTCCAGTTTATGGTATTTGTAATTGCAATCCCTAAGTATTTAATTGAATTTACAGCCTTCAAGTTTGTGTGACTTTTTGCGTAATCGAAATTTAGCAAATTTCTTTTAGTACTCATGTGAATAACTCCACACTTTTCTTTATTCAGGGTCACCATACAGATATATTTTGTAAATCATTTTGCAATTCGTTTTGGTCATCTGAGATCAGGGACGATAGACGGCCTATAACACTTTCTTGGGGAACGCCGGGTATTATTTCTGTTTTACTCCATGACTTCGTGTCTATTACAACGAACTGTGACGTTTCTGACAGGAAATCACGAATCCAATCCCACAACTGAGACGATATTCCACAGACATGCAGTTTGGTTAGAAGAGGAACGGTGTCGAAAGTCTTCTGGAAAATTAAAAGTATGTAATCTGTTTGACATCCCCTGTTGGTAGCACTCATTACTTCATGAGCATAAAGATATTTTCTGAATCCTTTTTGACTACGCTTCAATAAATCGTTTTCTTCGAAGTAATTCATAATGTTCGAATACAGTATATGTTTCAAAACCCTACTGCAAAACGAAGTTAGTGGTATTGGCCTGTAATTCAACGGATTACTCATTCTTCCCTTTTTTGGTATTGGTGTGACTTGAGCAATTTTCCAGTCTGAAGGTACGGATCTTTCTATGAGCGAGCGGTTGTATATAATTGCTAAATGTGGAGCTACTGTATCAGCATTCTCTGAGAGGAACCTGATTGCTATACAATCTGTACCGGAAGCCTAGCTTTTATTAAGTGATTTAATCTGCTTTGCGACACCTATCATATCTATTTCTATGTATCTGATTTCGGCAGTTGTTCTTGACTGCAATTCAGGAATATTTACTTCATCTTCTTTGGTGAAGGAGCTTCGGAAAATCGTGTTTAATAACTCTGCTTTAGTGGCAATGTCATCAGTGACTTCACCATTGTTATCGCGCAGTGAGGGTAGTGATTGCGTCTTGCCACTGATTTACTTTATGTATGACCAGAATCTATTTGGGTTTTCTGCCAGATTTCGAGACAGAGTTTCGTTGTGGAAATTATTGAAAGCATCTCGCATTGAAACACGCACTGTATTTCGAACTTCAGCAAAACTTTTTCAGTCTTGGGGATTTTGTGTTTTTTTTTAAATTTAGCATGCTTTTTTCGCTGCTTCTGCAACAGCGATCTGACCCGTTTTGTGTACCATTTGGGATCACTACCACCACTTATTAATTTATGTGGTATATATCTCTCAACTGCTGTCGATACTATCTCTTTGAAATCATTCCACAACTTTTCAACACTTACATGATCAGATCGGAAGGAGTGCAGACTGACTCTTAATGATACATTAAGAGCATTTTATCAGGTCTTTAAACAGATATACTTTGCTGTTATTTTTTAATGGTTGTAGGTGTTACGGAATTCAGCCTAGCAGCAACTGCCTTGTGGTCGCTAATTCCTGTATTCGTCACGATACCCACTATTTGACAAGGATTATTTGTTACTAAAAGGTTAAGTATGCTTTCGCATCCATTTACACTTCGAGCGGCTTCTTGAACTAATTGTTCAAAATAATTTTCTGAGAAAGCATTCAGCACAACGTCTAATGACCTTTCATGCCTGCCGCCGGCTTTAAACGTATAATTTTTCCAACATATCGAGGGTAGATTAAAGTCACCACTGAGTGGGCTACCTATTTGAAATGAAGCTCAAATTTTCTTTGAACTGTTCAGCAACTACATCTTCTGCGTCGGGGGTGGGGGGTTGGTGGGTCGGTAAAACGACCCAGTTAATAGTTTAGTCCGATTGTCATTTAAAACCCATACCCATACTATTTCACAGGAGCTATCTACTTCAATTTTACTACAAGGTAAGCTACTTCTGACAGAAATAAATACTCCACCAACAATTGTATTTAATCTATCCTTTCTGAACATTGTTAGGTCGTTAGAAATAATTTCTGACGAACTTATTCCCGGCTTTAGCCAGCTTTCCGTGCCCATAACTATTTGAGCTTCAGTGCTTTCTGTTAGGGTTTCGAGCTCTGGTTCTTTCCCAACACACCTACGACAATTTACAACTACAATACCGATCGTTTCTACAACTAACTTACTGTGTTTTTCTTGCCCCATTTTAGACGGACGCCCTTTCTGTGGTTCCCTGAGGTCCTCTAACCTAAACAACCGCCCAGTACCTTCCACACAGCCTCCGCTACCCGTGTAGCCGCTTCCTGTGTGTAGTGGACTCCTGACCTAGTAAGCGGAACCCAGAAACGCACCACCCGATGGCGCAAGTCAAGGAATCTGCAGCCTCTGATGCAGACCCTCCACTCGGCTCTGCACCAAAGGACCACAGTCTGTTCTATCGACGATGCTGCAGATGGTGAGCTCCGCCTTAATCTCGCAAGCAAGACTGGCAGTCTTTATCATTTCCGGTAGCTGCACAAAACCAAAGAGAATCTCCTCTGGTCTAAAGCGACATACGTTTTTGGTACCTACATGAGCCACCACCTGCAGATGGCTGCACCCTGTACTCTTCATGGCATCCGAAAGCACCCTTTCCACATCCGGAACGATTCCCCTCGGAATGCAGACGGAGCGCACACTGGCTTCCTTCCCCTCCTTGGCAGCCATGTTCCTAAGGGGCCCAATTACGCTCCTAACGTTGGAGCTTCCATCTACATCCGGCATTGTTGATTTAATAGTCGAATTTTATCCAGTAAACGTCACTGATAATTTGTGTGTAACGAGGGAAGGATAGGAAATAAACGTTTGCCTTGCTCTGATTGTCCACAGAAACCATTATCTTCACCTAAGGTAATTAGTGACTGTGCTCTTTTGCATAACAATAACCAGGACAGGTCACGTTAACCGTAGTAGTACCGAAGATTTTCCGTAATGCATGCTACCAATAGAGGTGCTTTATGTACACCACAAAAAAGTAAATAAATACATAAAAATGCTAACATCCTTTTTCAGTAGGTACCGACGTACCTGAAGGGTTCAGGTCCTCAAAATGTCTATTATCAAAATATTAGTAGTATCTAATCATTTTCCGTTATGCGCGCGCAGTGAGTAGGGGTACCTCATGACCACCAAAACAAAATTTAAATAAAGTAGAGATTTCGTTAGTCATGGTTTTTCTTTTTCCACAAAATCGTTTGTAAAGATATACAGATGTGTGGGAAGAGTCCTGAACTTAAAAACATGAATATGATGTTTGTAGCGAAAAGTCACCTTTACTAACAAGACTTAAATTTTTGAGTTAGGTTTAACTGAAAAATTCAAGACATTTACGGAATTCGTTATAAGAAATCATTAAAGAAATATTTTTTCAGAAGGTTAAAATATAAAGTGCATAGCTAGATCACAATGTTTTCAGAATGTGGGTACAAAGTATTCACCTCCCAAACCCTGACCACCTCGCACTGCTTGGGTTTATCGGGCAGACTCTCACGCGCTCGTCGCTGACTGGCTGTCGCTTTGTCCCCTAACCTACTCTCACATTATCAGGTTGTTCTTCTCTACCCTATTTTATCTCTTTTAAACCGGTATTTATTAACATGCCGCAAACGGACGTTTGGCTCACATTTTTAAAAATGTTAACTAGCTTTAAACATACTATAAAATTGAGTTTCAACAGTGCACTTCAAGTAATATTGTAGTGTCTTTAGCGCTTCCGTATCACTTTATACATGCTGTATCTCAACATACCCAGACGAACGCCTGGCACGACGCGAACAGAACACTGCGAGAGGGGGGGGGGGGGGGGGGCGGAAAGACGCGCGCCGCCACACGGTTCTGGATCTTAACTCACGTTTATGCTGGAGCAGAGAGGAAGCGCAAATGCGTCGCAGCAGTAAAACGCGGACCACTGCGGATTCTGCTATAAAAACGCAGTACGTGTTGTTTCCAGCCGCCGCAGTGGTAATGGCCCAGCCACGACAGACGCATGCGTTCCCTTTTATATGTGTTGCTCTTTCACATGTGCTCTCACATTTCTGGACGGTGGTAGAATGCACCAAGGCGGGAGATCTTGTTTCTCCTGACAGTCTATGTAAGCACGACTTATAGTTTAAAACTGGGCAAGTGAACCTACACACTATATGGCTTGAAAGTATCTGGACGAATACTAGTGGATATTAAAAAGCAGTGAGTTCGCATATCGCTTTTATGACGACTGGAACTCTGCTCGGAACACCCTGGGTGAGGTGTCTGAATGTCTCTTCAGGAATGGCAGCCTATCAGGAAACCAGAGAAGGTAGTGATGTTGGACCCTGGGGTCTGCAACGAAATCGACATTTTGGCTTCCCATTGGTTCAGAGCGGAAATCTTGGGCAGTTCAAATCAATTCAGGAATGTTACTGACCATAAAAAATTGCCTCAAACATGCTGTTTTATGAAAGGATGCCTTGTCATCGTCTCCGAAATGTTTCTCTACAGTACGCATTTAGCGTTTTCTTAACGGGGGTAGGACGACAAACGGGCCGACTTCGAGCAGGAGAGTCATCACAGAACATTTTAACCCCCATTGGCTATACTTAATATATTCATAAAACTATGCCAGCATGACGAGGAACTATTCAGGATCCACACTCATAGGAGTGAAAGTTCAAAAACGTAACAAAATCAATTTGTGACATGTGAATTTCAGCATTTTTGCACTTACTATTGGCTGCATTTGTTGCTATAGGTACACTTTTCCTCATGAGTAGGAGAGATTCTTCGATGAATTTTGCACTGATTATTAAACAGAAACTCATTAATGCAAAACTCTAGCATTTCCCGAATCTACTAAAAGCTGTGGTAAAAATTGACTCAATTAACTTTAAGTTTAAAATTCATTCATTTTTTCAATAATTAAATAAATTTTAAAGTTTCATACACTTGTAAGTATGGGTTGCATGTTGTGAAAAATTCATCGAAGAATCTCTCTTACTTATGAATAAAAGTGTATCTATAGCAACAAATGCAGCCAATAGTAAGTGAAAAAATGATGAAATTCACATGTAAAAACTTTATTTTGTTACGTTTTTGAAGTTTCACTGCTATGAGTGTGGATCCTGGATCGTTCCTCGTCATGCAGGCATAGTTTTATGAATTTATTTGTAGAAGTATAGGCAGTGGGAATTAAAATGTCCTGTGGTGCCTCTCCTGGTGCAAGTCGCCCGTTTGACGTCCTAGCCCCTGTAACGGTAATAAGGGAGACACACTCTGACCACGAAAAACACCCCCATATTACAACACTAACTTCCCCGAATGTTCCTGTTGGAATGAGACGCGCTGGCAGGTAATGTTCTCCTCGCAGTCACCAAACTCATATCTTTTCATCGTATTGCCACCATCACTACTTTTCTCGTTTCCAGTCGCCCTCTGTCCAATGGCGTCACTATTTGCATCACCTCAAGCGTCGTTTGGCACTGACTACAGGAATCTGCGGTTTGTGGGTAGCTGGTCGACTACTGTACCACGCTCTTTTTAACTCCCCGCGCATAGTTATTGTGCTAGTCGGACTGTTAGTAGCAATTTCGAAGTGGCAAGTGATTCCTTCCACTGATTCCACCTACTTTACAACCACCCAGGGCGAAACTCGACAGTCCTTGTCCGTCAGTATGTGAGGTCCGCCTAGTCTTGCTTTGCCTGTGCTTCACAGTTACAACGCCAGCAGTCGACTTGGGCCATTTCAGAAAGAGTCAGATGTCCCTGATGCGTTTCTTATTTGACATCCTTTGACAAGTCCATGTTATAAGTCTCTGAGCTCTACTGGCCGTCCCATTCTGTTGCTTCTCCACTGACAGCACAGTACTCGTACTCCCTGCGTTTCGTAATGACGGGTCTGACATCTAGTGGTTAATGTCCAAATCCGCACTACTCAGCGGAGTTCAGATACTTTAGGTCTGACAGTATGCCCTTAACATTTGTGGTCAAAGGTATTCTAAATATTTCCAGATCGAGAACTAATGGTCAATAACGGTTCCTGACTAAACATACAGCTCCTTATAGCAACAACTTACGCCAATGGCAACCGTTGAAACTGAAAATGGGGAATCTCGACGGATGCGTTACAACATAATCCACTTGGTCCAAAATCATCTGACCGTATTTTTTGCACATGTCGTATGTTGTTTATGACAGGGATGTGACTGTTACTCCCCCAGCACTTCCAACACAGAATTCTATGATGTGTGTGCCGGCTGGTGTGGCTGAGAGGTTCTAAGCGCTTCAGTCCGGAACCGCGCGACCGCTACGGTCGCAGGTTCGAATCTTGCCTCGGGCATGGATGTGTGTGATGTCCTTAGGTTAGTTAGGTTTATGTAGTTCTAAGTTCTAGGGGACTGATGACCTCAGATGTTAAGTCCCATAGTGCTCAGAGCCATTTGAACCATTCTCTACCATGCGTATTTTATGGCAAATCTAAAGGATCGTTTCTAATGAATCATCTTCCATCCGACCCAACACTTAAAATACTACCGTGCGTACGTTCTTTGGCGAATATCTGTACTGACCAGTTACTCATAAATTTCTGTCCATGACGATATTTTCTGTTTGAATCCATGTCCCCAACTTCCTAGAACGCCTGACTCTCAATCTTCAACAAGAAGTTGTTAAGAATAAACACTCGTATACTCTGTTCTCGCCAGGTGACAGAATACTTACTTCAGGTAATAAGCTGCACTACTATAGCAGGTGCTCGATGGGAGATAATGTTGATAATTTTATCTCAAGGATGCGTGTTTGATCGTTTTTCTTCTAACAAGAATGTAGGTAATTTACAAGATGGCAGGCCCTCTAATCTCATCACACGCTTATAAGGGCAATCAAAGTACCCTATATTGCATTTCTAAAATCTAAATTTGCATACATGAAAATTAACGTCATTTCACCACTGCATTACACTGTCAAGCAAAATAGGTAATCGGATGTTATGTACCAGCATGTCCATAACTGGGACGCGGATGCATGTATATCATAATTCTGTTCATTTCATGTTGGAGTTGACAAGGAACTGTTTGGCTGTGAGGAGGCCAACTGCCCACAATAGCAGCGAACGATCAGAAGGCGGGGGAACATCCAGTCACGCTTTCTCTTTTGATGTCGGGTCTCAGCGGCCCGAGTGATCGGTGCTCGCAATTTTTACAATAGCTGGGGGCAATTTTCTTTTGAAAGCCTTATGTTTTGGGCAGGAACGGCGGCACATGCAACACCCCAGTTCATCACATTCCGTTGGCGCCCATTGTCAAACGGCATCCCTTGCAAAGTCGTGGCAGAGACTGTCATAGGCCGCTCGACTGTAAGGTCAGCACTCTCTTGCAGTCACTGTCAGAAGTTGGCGGGAAGGAACGGTATTTGCTCCTAGGTTGATGGAGTACAATAGTGGGAGCCTAGACGAATTTGTTGTAATACTACAGCAGGAGAGAGCTGTTTTTATCGGCTACGTTTGGCTGAGTTCTGGCATAGCAGAGCGTCACTCTCTGGGTGCAGGGTGGAATAGAATTTAAGGTACATGGTTCTTCGTCGCCGCAGGAGTCGGCTGCACTTGGCCGCCGTCGCTGCAGGGTAGTTTCACTCGACGTTTCACTTGTCCACACACCCAGACCAACACTTAACGTGAGATCAGGCCCCCTATACCGTCAATGTTAAATTCTTTCAACTTTTAACCCATTATTTCTAAAACTACTGAAGATATCAGCACCAAATTTTTACCAATTGATTATCTGTATGTATTTAGTTCACTGATACAGAATGGAAAAAGTACACTTAGTGGAAACTGAGATGCAATTTTTTATAAATATGCCTGTTTATTTGAACAAACTAATGTGTTTTATAGAACACAGCAACAATTATATAACTTTCAAAACACTGATTGCAGACCCACATAATCACCTCCTCTATATATACAACCCTACAAATTTTATGATCGTATGTTTATTGGTTCATGAGAAAATGGGTCTTTTGCATGAAAATTTCCAGTTTTGAGAAAATTCAAGTTGAAGTAAGAAGTCTTTAGAAACACACCTTCCTTCCAAAAAAAAAAAAAAAAAAAAAAAAAAAAAAAAAAAAAAAAAAAAAAAAAAAAAAAACTGTCTATAGGCAGCCTGCTCTCTTCTTTCTTGCCTGCTTGGTCATTTTCTGAGCAGAAACTTCAGTTTACGCACTTTTAATCAGTCCATGGCTTCCAATGTAGTTGTATTCTGCCCTATATTTATTCCAAGTTAGTCCAGTACTTTTAATCTCCCATAATTCCCATCATTGTAAGAAATAACTGCATCACACACACACCTAATCTTAAAGTTATATGCCTACAAAAACATATTTTGTAATCCGTGTCCACACATTATTAAATGCCTCATTAACATTCTGTGTCTTACCATGGAGGCATCTCTTTAGCAAATCTGGATGTGCTAAGTCTCTGAATGTAGGCTTAATCGCCTCCATTACTGCTTCAGGTACTGAGAGTTTATGTTGAAATGCATCTAATTTTCCTGTTGCCTCTGTTTTTCTATACTTTCGCCATGTATCTGGTGCAGGCAGGCACAAGCTATGTACAGGGTTAGTGTCCGTAGATAGCCTGTTTAAATATGTTGCCCATACTGCTCTTTTCATGCTTCCCAAAACATTTGTGTTTTCTATTAAGGCTTTGTCATAGTATTCCTGAAATGCATCAATAATTTTATCAGTAAGCCTTCCAGCATATTTTGTACTTTTACCATCCGACAATTTGGTGACGCCAAGTTTCTTTTTCTGCTGCCGAAGGTGGGCTCCCGTCCTTTTTTTACATAGCCTACAATTTCAAGTTTAGTAATATGTTCATCATAGGGTTTGCTTTTTAAAACAGTGTTGAAGGATTTACAGTCCCCCTCTCCCAGATATTTCATATATCTAACGCCTCGCTCTGATTGTGATCGATGAAAAATAGCCATAGCTGCTGCGACCTCCATACTACCACTAGATGCCTTATAGTTCTTTGCACACAAAGGCCTATGAACACTCTTTCCCCCTCCTTATTACCAACTAAGGTGCAACCCTGGCAATATTTGTTAAGGAGCTTTCCAGTATCAACACTTGTTGCAGAAGCAAATCCATTTTTGGAGGTGTGGCCCCTTTACTGCCATGACCCATCAAACGCTACAGTAATGTCTGATACACGACCATTCTCACTGACTGCTTCTACAGCTGCAGTTTTCACGGATTCTGTTGCAACAGAATCTATGCAGTTACCAATAATTTCTGTGTGCTTCTCATATTGTGTGGGAGGGTTTGGTAGATTCAGTAGAGCACAAAGTTGTCTACCACTGCTACTACCTTTCCCAATAAACCGAAGCCCATATACTAACCTCACACTGGCTTCATATAGTTTATTGTTTGAGCATTTGTCAGAAGTCAGAAATGATTTTTCAACACCACAATTTTTATGTAATTTTAAGTTTACACATTATTCCATCCCTAGCAGTCACATCTTCTGAAAGCACTATGTCTCCACCACATAACTTGCAAGCTAAAGTTTCTTTCAACACTGTTGTTAAAATATCAAATCCATAATTATATTCACACCACTGCATTCATGAACAGGTAATGCATCTCGTTCACACTGAGCTTGCAATTTTCTTTTCAATGCACTGGGAGGAGTGCCAACAGTCTTCTCGCCTTGACAGCTAATATTTTGCGTCAGTTCACTACTATCCACAATTGGTGAAGTTCTATAGTACCTGTTTCCTTTGTTGTGGCGTCTCTTGAAGACACCTTTTGGTTTTGTCATTTTAGAGGGAGCAACAGCACACAATAGTTTAACTATAAACACAGCAAATTACCAGACATGTAAACATTTTCTTTGTTTTCAAAGATATACTACTGTATGCGCCGATTAAACAATCAGTGCAACCAACCCATGGTAAATAATCCCAAAGAGAAATAAGAAAAACCACAGCGTTCTAGAGCATGTAGTTTCTGAGATTTGAACACAAATTTGAGAGGACAACAAAATCAATTTAGAAATCGCGATTTGTCAAGTAAAATTTAAATGTACATTAAAAAACATTAAAAATACAATCAAACGGAATTTTTTCAAAAATTGTGTACCAACATGTCCAGGAAAGACCAAATATTTAAACAGCAAAAAAAACTAAAGTAATTTTTTTGAAAATTTGGGGTCTGATCTCAACCAAGAGGAGTTCGCCTCCATGCAGCGGAGCCAACTACGAGTAGCAGCCATCATCAGCACGCCCCAAACTTCGAACAGAGATATCTCAGTGGTGGCATCCGTAGAACCAACTTTACTCCTTAGGTGATATCGTGGAACTGCATCTGATAGCCCGCTTGTTTACTAATATTATACATTTCACTAGTTCTCTCTTTTCCCCCTTCTCGTAGTAGGGAAGCATACTAGATTCCATACATCGTCGTTCGTACAAGTTTCTAAAGAACATCTCTATCAGGTGAGGATTATTTGTACGTTTGGTTTACGTTAATATAGATGATTGTTCCTTGCGCAAACTCATGATCAATTCTGTGTTCCGTTTAAAGAAAAGAAATGTGATTATAATTTTTTTAGGACGGCATGTATCTATTAAACAGACTATAAGCTAGTGTTCTTGTCTGTTAATGCTGGTGAGATGCTCCTTTCCTGTCTTGTTGGGATTTCACGTATTTTTGATGATTATTGTTCGCGGTTCTCGATGTGCATGTGTGGTTTAAATGATTCTATTATGTTTTTTATTCATGACGACAGATGGTTTCGATTTACTACAACATTTTGTTCGTTTTCGCTAGTATGTACCCTAGTCTCTAATTTGCGCGAGATTCTCGCGCGTAACACCAGTGCCCTCTCTCGTTAGATATGTTCCTTAGCCTAAGCTTCGCCTGGTTGACACTAGGACACAGGCAAATTGGTGTTCATATTTTCTATTGTATGTAGATGTTTTAAATGGTTCTGATTTGTTTTATTTATTAACATAAAGCGTTTGAATCCGCACAACCTTTAAAATTTTGACGCGCATGAGTATGGGTTTTAATATGCACGAGTGTCTCGCGCATAGCACTAGTGCCCTTTCTCGGTGAAGCTATCTGCCTTAGTGCTACCACGTCCTCTTCACGCTAGTTCACAGGTTAAGTACTGATAATGTGCAGTGTTCACATCGACCATCTCTTCATAATTATGCTGTACAGATGGAGATGACATTTTAATTTTAACTACTGATAACGCCTTTGGCACGATTGTTTTATGCACCTCCACTACAGGATGTGATTTTAGTAATTGACTAAAGGTTTTTGTGTTTGTAATACTTTGGTAAGTTTCGTGGTCACTTAAAGCTGTAAGTGTTCTTTTTTCCTCTCTTAGTTGTGTTGCTAAGTTTGTTGCTAATGAAGGTGTCTTCCTGTGAAAATGTCATCCACATAATTCCGAAGACTGCAAGAGCTGACAAGTGGGAGAATTATCGTACAATCGGCTTAACAACTGACAAGAATAATATACAGAAGAATGGAAAAGGAAATTTAGGATGCTTTAGATTACGATCACTATGGCTTTAGGTAAGGTGAAAGGAGAGGGAGTTCTGAAATTGCGGTTGACAATGGAAACAAGACTAAAAAAAAATCAAGACACGTTCACAAGATTTGTCAACCAGGAAAAAGCGTTCAACAATATCAAATGGTGCAAGACGTTCGAAATTCTGAGAAACATTGGGGTAAGCTGTAGAGAAAGGGGAGTAAATATGCATTATGTACAGGAGCCAAGAGAGCACAATAAGAACGGAAGACCACGAAAGAAGTACTCTTACTCATATTAAAAGAGCATTAGACAGGGATGCAGCCTTTGGAACCTTACTTTTCATTTTTTACACCGAAGAAGCGACAATAGAAATAAAAGGTTATGGAGTGGGATTAAAATTCAAGGTGAAGGGATATCAATGATAAGATTCGCTGATGACATTGGTGTCTTCAGTGAAAGTGAGGAAGAATTCATGCTCTGTTGAGTGGAATGATTAATTAAAATTCAAGGTGAAGGGATATCAATGATAAGATTCGCTGATGACATTGGTGTCTTCAGTGAAAGTGAGGAAGAATTCATGCTCTGTTGAGTGGAATGATTAATCAGTAAAGAATATGGATTGAGAGTAAATCGAAGAAAGGCGAAAGTAGTGAGAAGTAGCAGCAATGAGAACAGCGAGAAACTTTTCATGATAGATGGTAACCAAGTAAATGAAGTTAAGTAAATCTGCATCCTAGGCAACAAAATAACCAAGAGCTAGGAGGAAAATAAAAAGCAGACTAGCACTAGCAAAAAGGGCATTTCTGGCCAAAAGAAGTCTACTGGTATCAACATAAGCCTTAATTTGAGGAAGGAATTTCTGAGAGCATACGTTTGGAGCGCAACATTTGTATGGTCGTGAAACATGGATTATGGGAAAAACAGAACAGAAGAGAATGTTGTTTCACCTAGAAGCGATGGAAGAATCAGTTAACACGATCTTTCATATCAATAAAACAAAACGTACCTGGTAATACAAGTACACTGGTGTTCAAGACCTGTAGATGGAAGCAACATTCGCATGATGTCTCACTGTTAAGTAACATACTTCGATGACACCTGGGCCATATATAGAAAGAACTACTACAGCATAGTACAGAAGGTAACTGAAATAAATACACAATGAGACGAACAGAAATGACACTTTTTTTCGAAGGTAATAAGTACACTCAACTCACCGTGATTCAAGATGGTCCATTGGACATTATAAAATGAGATATGGTGCTACAGACGAATGTCAAAAATTGGGTGGACTGATAAGTTAAGGAATGATGTGGCTCTGTGTGGAATCAGAGAGGAAAGAATTATGTGGAAAACACTCACAACGAGAAGAAACAGGATGATAGGACATCTGTTATGTCTTCAGGGAATGGCGTCAATGGTACTAGAGGAAACTGTACAAGGCGAAAAGTGTAGAAGAAGGCAGAGATTGGAATACATTAAGCAAATAACTGAGGATACAGGTTGTAGGAGCTACTCTAAGATGAAGAGCTTGGCACAGGAGAGGAATTCGTTGAGGACTGCATCCAACCAGTCAGTAGACTGATGACTCCGTTGGAGGCAGTGGTGGCAATGGCGGAGGGGACGAGGGCATTGGCGTGGATAGCGGAAGGGTCTACAGCTACTGCAGCGTCAGACCTAAAGAGGAAAGGTGTAACTTTTGTCACTAGCCCGGATCATAAGTCAGTGGATCCATATGGAACATTAACCGGGAATTATTGTGTAGGTGGATGCATTCCAAGAACTACCCCAGGCTTTGCACATGTGATCAGCCCCCAAAAATATGCCTATACGTACTACAGGATGGGTCACACTCGACAGTACTGCGAGACGTGGTGCTGGCAGATCCACATTTCGGACGATGCCTCGGCTCAGTCATGGTTGGTTCAGTACTGAACATTACTCAGGAATTCTTTTGTGAAGATTTATCCATTACTATCGCAGCGTTTGCACAGGTTGATCTATGTTGAATCATATATTAGATGTGGTACATGCTGCACCCAGCCTGGACAACATTCCATGATGTGCAGAAAACTGGTACAGCGTGAACAATTTTCCCGTATATTGCGCTCGCGGATCCACCTTTCGGATGCAGCTCCTCACCACCGCCCCTGCCACTGCCATTGCCTCCTACAGTCGCTCCAGTGTTGGTAGACAGAATGTCAAAGCAATCCAACCTACATAAGAGGAAACTACGAACGGCATGGACATTTCCATCTAAATGTCTGTTACAGATAGGTACCTTGAACCTCACAAGCTGCAGTGTATCTACTACTTCACGTGTCACTTCATCATGAATTTGCAGTGCCCTAGGTGGTTCTGATTACGTGTGATTGACATCAGATGGCTAGTTGCTGTGCCCATTTTCCACCTATGTTGCTGTACCATTGCTTATAATGCGATGTACCAGTTGCCAAGACGAGGTGCTGCCTTATTGTCTACCATTACCTGGACATAGATTTGATAGGGTATGCTGGTTACCTGTTGAATAATGCCTGAAGCCTGACGTCTGATGTGCAATATCTGACGCATAGCCCATGATGGCTAATGCGTGAGGCTTGATGCCTGACACATAACAGCCAACACTAAATGCTTGACAGCCCTGAGAATAACTAATATACGCAAACACGTAATAGTGCAGCTGAGCTAGGTGTTTACAATTAGACTGCAAGTACAAGCAAATTTAGGAGGAAGATCACGGAATCAATTTGATCTTTAGACTCTAAAAGGACGCTTCTGTGGTAGTGAAATGTATTGAAATACTTCCTGTAATGTGCTAATTATCATTCAGCTATTTATATCAGCCTTATGTAGACGACTAATACCTTTAGGATTTGAACATGACACAAGATTTTCCTGTTTTTTTTTTTAATGTGGACAACGAAAAGACAGTTCGAATAGACTGCATATGGTACAGCTGTTGCTGCTGAGTGGGGGACCCACCTGTTCTCTAGTTGCACCAGCAAGTCCCATTAGGCACAGTGCTAAGTCTTTGGGTCTCTGGTATTCAACCTTGGCGGATACCAAGGAGAGCCTTGCTGACCTAACCTGTCTCTCTAATTGCGCCAGCAGTTCGCAGTAGTCATGGTATTGCTGAGCTAAGTCTTAACATAGTGCAGTGGTGTGCATCGTGATTCCACTTCATGACAGTTGCAGAAGAATGGATACCTGAGTTACAATTGTAAGAGTGATTGATGGGGCAGGGGAAGGGCTACATCCATGCATATAAACCCACCAGCTCTCCTAACTCTTAATAAGATGTTGGTCTTCAAGAGTACGTTTTACTTAAGCAACTGGAGTACGCTGCGTGTCAATGTCGGCATCTCTTGTGACATTGTGTTATAGCAGCTGGTGTTTGAAGTGGAGACCGTGGTATATCATAGGACGGTGCAACTCACGCAACCACAATAGTATCACCTCTGCGATGATCTGTTGTACATAAAAAGCCAGTAACCAACGTTTTCAGGCCAGACAGTGTCAATGTCGGTCTTAATATCTTCCCCTGCAGTGCGCCCGTAGCACCTGAGTAATATGTATCTTCAGTGGCACTGCGGTTAAACTACAGGACAACATATTGTGTATATTAAAAAACAGGACAAGGTTTTGCAAACATCTGAGTGCTATGTCAGGTAATACATTTTGCTGCCAATCAGATAAATCTATTAAGTGATAGTGTGAAGAATGTGTTCGATGCTGTTCTGCATGGCACTATTCAACATTGCTTGTGTGTTGGCTATGAGTTGAGCGATTTCATAGCAGTTCACCAGCTGGATTACATACATAGTGAATTTAGTGCGCATGAAGCAAATTTATTTGGCTAATATTGCCACAAGGAATGTGGTTTTAATGCAGGGGAACCAATGAGCACGTATGCAAAAACGTCTACATACATGGAGATAAATCTAATGAATGATTATTGTTTTTTAAAGAGTTATAAGAGTTATAATGCATGAATAAAATGTAAAAAAAAGTGTAAAATTAGTTTCCAGGTTCAGGTGGTTGTAACATTCCGTAACAGAACTTGTGAGTGGAAGGGCTTAGAGGGAGTTGGTGTGATTTTCCTCTGATCAACTTTCATTTATTACAATTTAAAAAAAAAAGCCAACATTTTAGAATCCAAATATCAAAACTAAGAGAAATAGTTAATATAATGCTTGACACAATAAGTGTTAATGACACTAATAATGACACACAATTTCAAACAGTAGAAGAAATGTTATTTTTTAAGCTTTTCTTTACAGAAAATCACTAATGCAATTTTTTCTATCGTAATAATCAGTTACTTATGATTTTCAATTAACAAAATACTCGTATATAGAACGGTAAGACTAAAAAGCGAGAACAAAATCCATGAATGCAAGACGTAAAATAACACTTTAAAACATAACACAAGTAAAACTAAAATAAATAATTAGAATAGTTATAACATTTAGATATTTTAATTAGACGTGCTCAGAATACTCAGATAGCACATTTTGTGCAGCTTACTTTCCAAAAATGGTATATCGGACTCAGAAATTTGACGGATTCCCGTTAGTTCTCAGGGATGACCTCGCCCTTTTCATTATTCGGGGTCATCTGCCGCTTTTCCCACCATAGAGATATATTGTCTAAATCGTCTTGCGGCTGTTTTGGACATGTGCACTTGAAATCTTTAATTTTTATTGTAATAAAAGTTCTCATTTCTTAATATTAGTTAGTGGTGATGGTTTATTATGCAAAAATTCAGATTATTACAAAAGTTGATTATACAGTTTCCAAGGAAATTACTTATATGTCAACTTCAATATAAAATTTTTTTTATGTATCATCGATTCTAAGGTATTCCCTCTAAACCTAAAATTCCAAAGTATCTCTCGGGGTGTATTTTACCCCTAAATAAAAAAACTGAGGACAAAATGTATAGAGCTATTTTGTCCCCTCTGCACACACGTCAGCTTTCATCAAGATCATCAATTGACACTTGGGAATATTACCTTGTAAGCGCAAAATACGCACTAGACCGAGACCGCGTACACATCACTCTTAAATCGAGTAGGTGGGGCACGTTGTGCCCTCTAGTAATGCTACAAAATGTATAGATACAAGAATGCGAAGACTACTAGGTTCGCGAGCGGATAAACATATTCTTTGCTTTTCCCTATTTAGAGCACATCTGTAGTCTCCTTCTTCTTGACTTACCAAACCTACTTCATCCCGTCACTATAGTGTGTTATCGTTATAGTGTCCACACATTTTTTAGTTTCAAGTTTACTTTTGTCAGTTGTTGGAATGTTATATTTTGAGTGGCGTCCCTGTCTTCGCCAGCTGGTCAGCAACAACTCATATGAAATTCTTCTAGGTGTCTGCTACTAATCTTATCTTGGCTTTCCGGGCAAAGTTTGTGACGTGGAGAACCATTGATTACTTGTGAGTTGTCCGTTCGCGCTGTATGTCCACGAAATTTCCGTCGTATTTTGTATAGAATGAATGTTAATCATTCCAGCAGGGAACATAATATCGCTTGGGTTCAAATATCTTACGCAATATCTGTCGTTCCCATTTGTTGATGACTTTGACATTCATGGTTAATGATGCAGTCGCATAGGAATAGCATAGAGTGCGTGTGGGAGGACGACTGTCTTGTAGTGACGTAGTTTGACGTCAAAATTTGTTTTTTTAATATTCCAGATGCTTGTGAAGGCTTCATTCAATTTTTAAGCACAAGTTTTTTTGCTCATTTTTCCATTAGCAATTTTCTAGATAATTTCAGCTAGGTACTTAAAGTGTTGAACCTGAGTGAGGGATTCTAGGTTTCCATGTGCCTTGTCGGAAGAGATACGGAGGCCAGTATTGTCATTGATCTCTTGTAGTCTCTCTGGGCCGTGTCCGACTTTAGTGGCAGCTCTGTCAGTTATTGTAAGGTCATTGACAGAATTTGAAACTGGTTCATCTACTCCTCGCTCCTATATCTATTCCTGTGTATTTCTTTCTGCCATATATTGATGATCTTATATTTTGAGAGACTGTGCTGAAAATATCTAACGTTTATATATTTTAGTACAATACTCAATACTAGTGTACTTCTAATTTGCTAGGAAATATAATTTTACAGCATTTATTCTACAGGTAGGTCCATACGTTACTTCGATATTAGCATATGGATGAGTCCTAGAGTTCAGAAGTTTCTGTGCCTGCAGTAGATTGTAGACATATTTTTCATACTGTCTGGTTGATGTTGATTTGAAATACCATTTTCTGTTTCCAAGACTGAATGAACGTTATTGTCACCCGCACGATTTTATCTACTTTTCTTGTTAATTATCAGATGGTTGTCGTAGGAAAAGAAATAATTAAAAAACTGATAATTACGTAAGTGAATAAACGCTGAATGACACCTGTCAGATTATCCCTGTTACTTGTAGCTTGTATTACCAACACGGAATAAGATATGCCAGTGATGTAGCGCACATTTCCAAATAACCTACAACCTCCGTTACGTCATATGTTTTTCAACGTGCGCCACAAATAATGCAAACTACACGCAGTGCAGATAATTAAAACACAGGGTAAATTGGTAAAACTCCTGCCGTAAATAAAAAAGGAGCCGGTCATACTGACTCATGTGTAATGATCAATATAAAGCATTCAGTTGCAAAAACAGTTTCTCGTGTACCATCCATAATGTAAATATAGCGGTTGATCCACGGGATTAAATACTAGAACGGGTGTATATACGTTTCCCTGCAACTCACAACCTGTGCTGAGAAGTCGTTTATTGTAAAATGGTAAAAAGCAAGTAAACTGTTTATTGTTTCTAATCATCATAACTATTAATACATTTCTTTCACTGTGAGGGAAGACGTTCAGTGCCTTCATGGTAAAATGTTTGCGGCTGGCTTCAGTACGACCATTGTACCCAGGCTAGCACTTCTTCATCCATGGAAAATCGACGGCCTCGAAGGTCTCTCTTCAGGATTGCTAATCTAAAGAAAACGCATAGGGAGGGGTAAGAACGGTATGGCAGATATGTAAGGGCTTCGCAGCGAAACTTCTGCAGTGAATTCGAAACATCCTCCCAACAAAACTCCTTCCTCGTGTACCAAATTTATTTCGACTACTCTGTAGAAGTTTTACTGGGGACCCCTTACACATCCTCAATACAGTTTTGATCTCATCCCTCCCCATGCGATTTGGATGTTTTTGGAGTCCTGAAAAAACACGTTTGTCACTGTCGGTTTCCTATTGACGAACAGGTGCTCTTCTGGGTACAGACATGGTTCCGTAGGCTACCGAAAAATTTTTCCATCGAGGTGTTGAGCGTCTTTTCTTACAGGGGGATAAATCTATTAATAGTTATGGTGATTTCTTTGGAAATAATAAACAGTTTGTTTAGTTCTTTCTATATGTCACGTTTTCATTTGACTGCCTGTTGTAGTTACTATTTTATAATAAACGACTACTCAGCACTGGCCGTGACTTGCAGAGAAATTACTATGCACCCATTCTAGCCTGTGCCTCTGCGGATCATCACTTGACTGCCATTTAGGAATTTGTCTTCTTTAATATTTCGAATAAGCATGTTCCTCGTGTCATATAAATAAACTGACCAAGATCTACAGCTCTAACATAACAAACTCATCGGTCAACAGGGTCAACATGCCATAATATCGACAGTCGCACTACATTTTTATCTTAACCTAAAATCTGACACAGCAGATCTCAGATAGCATTAAGTGGTTTTGAGGAAGTGCGAAGACATTCTTGCTTTCATATCTTACTGACCCAACTCTTAAATTCACCTATCTGTATCTTTTATTCAGTCTACATGAGTATGCCATTGGAAAAGAGTCATATTCGAAACCAATCATGGTTCGAACTGAAATAAAATTTTTATTCTAATGGTGACGGTATTGTATTTTGCGTGAGATTCTTCCAACATAGCTATACCTAATTACATCATGGAATGAGCTGTCCAAGACCTATGCAAATGTAGTCGTTCAGTACTGTACACGAAAACAGCAACACTTTAAATACTGAAGGGACAAATTGCATTTCAACTTAAATGAAGGTAGATACGTTTAACTGAATTTCCTCCTATTAATCAGAGTTCCTACTTGAAATGACTCTTTCCCATTCTGAAATATACATATAACTATCCTATGGAGATATACACCAGATTTTACAACCATAATGTTAAAGTGAAGGTACTGGCAACAGACGCGTTTCATCTAAAACATGAAGAAAACGAAGAGATCATACGTAACTAGCCGTAGATTCCGATAAAACTAAATACTGACAAAAGAATAAACAATGGTAGAGATAACTGCCGTAAAAATTCTTCTTTTCCTGGTGTGTGTGGTAGATGAAATGAGGGCGCAGTAGATTTACCAGCATAGTTAAATATTTAAACCGGTGCAGCACCTCTGTGTATTGCCGTCACTTGCCGGGATCGGGTAAGAGCGGCAGTCTGACATAGACTGGACACGTGTAGTCCCTTGCGAGTTTGGGTGACAGGCAGCATGTTAACAGCCGAATTCGTTCAGCTGTCAGAGAAGCTGGCATTCGGCAATCACTGGTGACATGGAAACCAAGCTGTACGACCAGTACAGGTCCAAAGATACCAGCATGCAGTCTTCACTGAATATACGATTTTCAACTAACTGTACGACTATGAGGAGGCATCTTTTACTACAGAAGGAAACATAAATCACTACAACAAATAAATGTAGTATGCTAGCTAAACATCTTGTCAAAGTTTCTAATAAGTACGTTAGTTGCCTGTTGTTTTTAACCCGCGATGCAAACAGGAGGTGCTCTAAGTTTAAATTGTGCATTTGTGTATCTGTCTGTGACATGGTAGTTTCCGGAAGAAAGGTCAGATTTTAATGCAGTGGTTTTCTTTATTATTTGAACGCTGGATTAATCGGGATGGTTGTTGGCTATGTTCCATGAAAGTGTGTTTAGCCGTTTAAATTTCATCAGCTAAATTAAGTAAAAGCATTTTCAGCCAACGAGTGCTCTTGATATATGCTATATAACGCATAAGCGTTATAACAAGTTAAGGTAGGGTTAGTACCAGATTGAAGAACTCAAAAAGCTCATATGTTCATCTTTTGCAGTTGACCAACAATGATGATTTTTGTCTTTTGACGTCTCCCGTTTAAACACCTACAATACAGAAAAACGAAGATTGCTATTCAGTTGTGTAAGATGAACATATGCTCTCGCCGACTATTTGTAGTTCTTTTTGTTGTCTACAATTTAATATTAAATCAAATGATTTTGCCCAAATAGTTATGGCACTTTATCACAACAGAGAGCGCTAGTGGCTAATGATTTAGGTTTATCACCTCTGCTTATTGCTCATGTTACCTAAATTATCTAAATATGTTCGAAAACATAGTGGATGAATGTATGCGGGAATTAAACAAAAGAAACACGTAAATCTAATTAGTGAAAATGATCTCGCGTCGCCATTTCGTGTTTAGTTCCGGAAAGTATTGGTGTGAATATGGGGACAGAGTGTCGATCGTACCTTGTCTGCAAGTAAAATATAAAGTTTAAAAAGCATGAAACTCAAAATTAAAATTTAAAAAAAGGCTCAAGAAACCTCAAAAAGTATATATATGTATATTGCTGCTTTAAGTTTAATATCCAAGCCTCATCGCGTCAGGGGACCGCTAAGCAGTGTATCTAAAAATGATGAAATTTAAATCCAAGAATGCTAATTACGCAACGTAGTTAAATATCAAAAGAACAGTATCAGATCGTTGAGTCTAACTCTTTATTAATTCACTCCTAAAAGTTTGCAATACAGACACAACCGTCAATGACGCCTACCCTCAGGCGACTGCCCGTTCGGGTCGCCGCACCTGGTCACGGCCCGCTAGCCGCACGGCTTCCGTTTAATGAAGCGTTGGTTAGTACGCTAACACCAGAGCACTGCGAAGACATAGGCCTACTAAGATAGATTAATACGTGAAACTAAGTTCGTAGGTAGTTATGTAAAAATATGATGTAAAATAAATAGGTAGCTCGATTCTTTAACAGTGTTAGGCTAATTGAAGACGGATTGGGTGTCATACATTTGCAATAAGTAATCATAACTTCACAAGGTATCTTGAAGTGTAGATGCGGGATGCGCAAGACTGGACCAGATGATCCCAAACAGAAGAGTCTTATACGCAGCAACATTGAAAGTGCACTGTTCTAGAAAGGATAGCTGCTGTTAACTTCTTTCTTTTTTCTTTACGTAGATGTCCAGAGACGCAGCGACGTTGGATCAAAACATTACTACTTACGTTAAACTTAAAGGGGCAATAAATATTATTTCTTTTTAATTTTTTGAAGTTCTTTTGCGTCGATGATTTTTTTAAATTAACGTCAGAGGTCATCAGTCCCCTAGAACTTAGAACTACTTAAAACTAACTAACCTAAGGACTGTCATGCCCGAGGCAGGATTCGAACCTGCGACCGTAGCGATCGCGCTGTTCCAGACTGAAGCGCCTAGAACCGCTCGTCCACAACGGCCGGCTCTTAATCTAACTTTTATTATACATAAACATACATATTGATCCTCTGCAAATCGCTGTGAAGTGCGTGACATAGGGTACATCCCACTGAATTGCTTGTTAGGGAGTATTCCCAGTGAGTTCCCGAACGGAGCGCATGAAGAATGACTGCTTAAATTCCTCTGTGCATACCGCAGTTAGTCTCATCTCTGCTTCGGAATCGCTACAGGAGCGTTACTAAGGGGCTCAATAATAATCTCAGATTCCTTGCGTAAGACTGATCCCTGAAACTCTGTTATCAGAATTCGACGGATTTTTCACGTCTATATTCAAGCCTCTGCCAGTTGCGGTTTTTCTAACTTTCGATGACACTCTTTCGTGCATCAAACAAGCCTGTGACCATTGGTGCTCGCCTTACCTGCATATGTTCCACATCCCCTGATTAATATGGCCCAATACAGGCGATCAATTTTTTAGGGTAAGTTGCTTGATTGTGTCGTTCGTTCCTGTATTTTCAGTTATCGTCGAGTGATAATAGGTGTATAGCATGCTAGGAGAGGTATGGAGGTCATCGATGACAAAGAAATCGAATTAAACAGACCACGAAAAGTCACGTCGCCCATCCAGTCGCATCCACTCTAACTCAATACCTTTTTTTTTCTTTGATCACCTGGCTCATATGGGTTCCCCATGAACGCCACTCTAATACCAACCTCTTCATCTCATCGTAACACTTATACTTTACGTCCTCAGTTATTTATTGGATGTACTCCAATATCTGTCTTCCCCTACAGTTTCTAGCATCTACTGGTCCCTCAACTACCACGGAAGTTAACCCCTGTTGTTTTAACACATGTCCCACGAGCCTGGGCCTTCTTCTTGTCAACGTTTCTCTCGATGATCCTGCGGAAATCCTCATTTCTTATTTTGTCGATCCACCTATTTTTCAACGTCTTTCAAAAATGGCTCTGAGCACTATGCGACTTAACTTATGAGGTCATCAGTCGCTTAGAACTTAGAACTAATTAAACCTTACTAATCTAAGGACATCACACACATCCATGCCCGAGGCAGAATTCGAACCTGTGACCGTAGCGGTCGCTCGGCTCCAGAACCGCACGGCCACTCCGGCCAGCCAACGTCTTCCTATAAAAACGTAAATCAAACGCTTTAGTTCTCTACTTGTGTGGTTTTCCCAAAGTCCATTATTGCTTTTCATACAATGATGTGGTGCAAACGTAAATTTTGAGACATTCCTTCCTCAAATTGAAACCAACGTTTGATGTTAGTGGAATTTATTTGTGCTAATCTACCTTTTTTTATTCTCATTGTTTAGTCCATAATGCGTTAGTTTGGTTCCAGGGTAGACAAGTTCTTGAAAAAAAGTATACTTCGTCGTCGCAAAATTTGACGCTCTGTTTGTTGCTAATGTCATTTCGGTTACTGCTCATTAATTTGGCTTAATTCTGTTTACTCTTAGTCCATATTCTGTACTGATTCTATAATCAATTCCATTTATCAGATATGCAGTTATTCTTCTGATTCAGTGAGGATAGCAATGTCATCAGCGAATCTTATTACTGGCATATTCTCACTCTGAATTTTAATCCCACGTATGAAATTTTCTATAGTTTCAATTGTTGTTTCTTCGATGCACTGATTGAAAAGTAATGACAAAAGACTATATACCTGTCTGATACCCTTCGTAATCCGAGTACTTCGTTCTTGGTCTTCCTTACTTATTTTTCCATCTTGTTTCTTGCACGTATCGTATATCACACTTCTTTCCCTGTTGCTTACACTTGTATTCTTGAGAATTTCAAAAATACTGCACGGTTGTACATTAGCGAGTGCTTTCTCCAGGCCGATAGAACCCGTGGTGCTGCCTTGAACAGAGCATCGGACCATAGGAATGACTTATATGATCATACAACTTTTACACTAACATTTTATTCATGCATTCATGTCTAACACGTACGGTCAGGAGTTTTTCTTATTCGTGTAATGTTAAGTGAGCATCCCAGACAAACGACTAGTCACAGCCAGGAGACATATCTCTGACACATTATAGCACCTCGTCCTGCCTTCACAATGGCTTCGCCGGCCCGGTGGCCGAGCGGTTCCAGGCGCTTCAGTCTGGAACCGCGCGATCGCTACGGTCGCAGGTTCGAATCCTCCCTGGGGCATGGATGTGTGTGATGCCCTTAGGTTAGTTAGGCTTAAGTAGCGCTACGTTCTAGGGCACTGATGACCTCAGATGTTTAGTCCCATAGTGCTCAGAACCATATGAACATGGCCTCAATTCAGAAGAGCCCAAGTTTTTCTTCAGGTATTTCATATGCGGATAAAGTCACTCTTTAATGATTAGATCTACAAAGCTACCAAATTACTGGGATGTAGACTGCCATGTTTCATTTGATGTTCCACTGTCCCTGACATATTGCCAAATACATTGAGGTTGACGAGCATCATTTTGAGCATTTATTGGACTAACGTGGTATTTACAGGTAATCACGCTGTAACAGCATGTGTTATCAGGATTGATAAGTTCACAAAGGTACATGTGGCACATTGGGACAACCGAAATAAAATATTCAAACGTACCTACTTCTGTATTTTAATTTAAAAAAAATACCTGTTACCAACTGTTCGTCTAAGATTGTGAGCCATATGTTTGTGACTATTACAGCGCCATCTATCACAAAGCGAAAATGTGGTCCAACTAAAACATTCGTATTTCTTTACGTACTACACGAATATGTAATAAAAATGAGGGTTCCTGTCTAAAAAAACCGCAGTTGATATCCGTTCCGTTTGACCTATGGCAGCGTCATCTAGCGCGCCAAACATAGCGCCATCTGGTTTCCCCATTCAAGCTAGAGAGTTTCGTTCTTTGTAGTTTTTTCGTTTGACGCTTATTTCGTGAGATATTTGGCCCGGTCACGATCAATGGACCACCCGGTAGGACGACCGGTAGCAACTATAGGGCCAGTCTCAGGCGCAGTATTCGACAGTCTTCAGTATTAGTCGGCTTTCGACAGTTTGCTTGTGCATCTGTAGCGGGAGTCTCACTCAGCATCTCACTCAGCACTAAACTCTTATTTGCTTTCTGTAATAGCTGGACTTTATTGCTGTTTGTTCTTTTGTGCATTTTCTTCCCAAATCTTGGAGAAATCAATATGGTAAGTAAAAGTTCTGTTTATTGCATTTATGTATTCGCTGAACACTACTGCTAAAGTTTTCCTACGACATCTGCAGTACCACTCTGTAACCCACGTCTCCTTAACATTGTGTACGAACTATTACACAACACACTCAATCCCTTGCATCTTGTTAAAAGGTAAAACTGCTATTCATCGGACTACACCAAACGCTCCCAAACAGATACGGTCCAGTTTCTACTGCGTTTGCTCGTTGAATACCTACAGTCTAATTTACCTCTTCCGAGGTAGCAACGGTGCTGTTTATGCTGTGTTGCTCGCTGAAGACGTAGAGTCTTGGGTGCCTCTTCCGATGTAGTTAAAATGTCCGCTACATTCAAATCCATTCGCAATGTTCACATTCCTTCAAACAGATCAGCATTCACTGACTGCGCCAATTCCTGACGGGACTGAAATCGGCTGCCAGTGACAAGGCGTGCCACTCGTCTCCCGACTCTGTCGGCTAGGGTCATCTTATGGTCGCTGTTCTTTCTCGTTACTACCTGCCTGCAAAGTGACATGCCATTACTTGTTGACACTTCGTACCGTTCGCGTTGATACAGCAAGAAACCGAGTGTTTTCGTTCACGGCGTAGTCATGGGAATGTCTAGACTTGACAGCTCTCCTACGTACGATTCACTTGCGTCGACCCTCTTACTCCGCTGATTTCACACAACCGACCGTCATATACACGCAACTTTATCTGATATGACTTACGTCACACCTAGATGCAGTCTGTAGCGACGCCTGCGTTCTTTTAGGAAAGTGACTAATAATTTTCCTAGTGAGATTATAGTGTAGAAGTAAAAGTTTGTCGCGAATCAAAGCTGGACCAATTTTATGTTATTTTGGTTAGAAGTATTTTTATCGATTTTACATCGAGGCAAGAGAATTTTTCTGCATGCTGTGACTTTTTTTGAGACAAAAGTTCTTCCAAAATCAGGACATTTAATGTGGATTTGTTTTCCACAAAGCAATATAGAAAGGAGTGCATTAAAAATTTTCACTGATCATCTTCCAGTGTGATACAAGGATCACCTGTGCATTTTGCTCTGGATTACGGTCCAAGTGTTGTGCTCATTGTGATCCTGGAACGGCCAGAATTCATACGACAACAGCAATGTGCTTAGATTTGGCACTCGTATGAAACAGTAAGTGTCAGAGCGTAAGTGATAGTAACATTTGTGTAGCACGTAGCACTGTTACTCGAATTGCCGAGCTGACAGCCTTGCTGCGGATTGTCATTTTAAACCAGACCATCTGTAATGTTGTTTGTTGTTTCGTATTTATCATTTATGAAAGGTTCTGGGAATATACGTCCGTGACTCGAAAAGTGAAGCCCCGTCGGCAGCGGAATCGAAACCACAGAGAAAATCTGATGAAGCTCTGCAGAGATGTGTTGTACAGTGTCTCTAGTATGCGCGTCAGTCGCTTCAAGTCGCTATTTTCTGTCTTGAGCGCACAGTGTGCACGTAAAGATGCCCGGAACAATAGCGTCTTCCACCAAGCATGGATGCCCGTTGTGACATTTTGACTGATTTAATGCAACCATATAAAGTAACCGCCATGCATTTCCTTCTTTATGACAATTCTCGGCCGCACACTGCAGGGGTAATGAGGACGCTCCTGCAGCTTTTTCTATGAAAAGTGTTTGATCACCCGCCGTACAGCCCGGATTTGGCACCCTCTAATTCTCATCTCTTAAGAAAACATTTTGGCTCCAACAACGATGTACAGACCGGAGCAGAGAATTGGCAGAAAGCAAATGCGACTTACTTCTTTGACAAGGGTATTGAAAAGTTGGTTCAGTGCTATCACAGATGTCTAAGTTGGATCGCTGACTATGTAGAGAAGTAGCTGGACAGTGTAGGTAAGTGTTACAAATGAAAAATTTTTGATTATCACTATGGTTTCTATTTGCGACCGATCGGACCTTACTTCCCGAATAACCTCGCGTTTGTATAACATTGACTTATTGACGTTTGTATTAATATCAGCGTTTTGGAAAATCAAATAGCTGCATTCTCCGTCCAGGAAGTTCTGTTTTGGCTGTACGTTGACGTTCGTCATAAACGTGATTTAAGTTTGTTGTATTTCATTAAAGACGCTGCTATCAGAATTGGACTTGAGTGCGGTTACGTGACATTGTTGGGCCAGTTAGGTCAAAAGATATACGTCCCCGTGATTCCAACTAGGGTAAACAGATCGCCTACACCGACCGGAAATGGAATACAAGCAGTACGTCGTTCTCAAGGTTCGTATATTCAGCAGACTAATGGATTCCAGGCCAGTTTTAAGTCGGCTGCACATTAGTCATCCATAATCGCTCTCCGGACACGATGGTCAGGATCCGACTAAATAGCTGAAAGAATTCGATTGAGTCGCCAGACACAACGGGTGGGATAACATGATACGTCTGTCAAATGTATACTTTTAGCTGGATGACAAAACGCAGTAGCGGTTCGAACATAACGAAGGTAAGCTCATTGGCTGGGATAAATTACAGCCCGAACTGAAGAAATCGCTTGGGGATAATCAGCATAACGTCCGCTTGGTGTAACAACAATTGAGGAACCGCGTCCAGCGAAAAGGGGAAATGACAGAGTACTACACATAGAATGTGTCGGCCGTATACCACGCTGTGGATCCAAATGTGAAAGAAGATGCAAAAATCATACACCTGATGAAATGAATTGCTGAAGACGTCTATCAAGATCTCACGGTAAAGGAGGTGACATAACCGAAAAATTCATGTGGTGCCAGAGAACTGAGGAAATGCAACAGAAAAGAACCGGATGAAACAAGTATGAACGACTCCCGAAAGTGAGCCTAATTTCAGATGGGGATGACCGCCAGGATCTCGCCTGTCTCATATGCCTGGTAGTGTGAGGAGAGATGCAGAATTTCATGGCAATCAGAACCGTCGAACAGAGTAATTAAGAGCTGGTAGTTATGAATGTCTATTCTATACGTCAAGAGCTAACAGAGAATGTTGAAGAAGAGGCGTGTCACTCTTTACCACAAACGAACGTCATTAGGCGAACGCGCCAAGAAGAATTGCATACTTAGACTTAAACCGCAGACTTCAAATGACAACCCCGGACTCGACCAAAGCAGGTACAGCCAACTCCTCCTCGAAATATAACGGCCTGCATAAAAACTGTCGTTTGGAGCACAGAAAACAACGCGTTAATGTGGTTCCACTGTGGACGTCCTGGACGCCTAGTACGCTGTTGCAGCGAAAGAAGGTCGGTTTCTGACAGTTACTACGCCTCCAGACGTCGACCACCACAGTAGTTCCGTTCGCGAAAATCAACTGGGTAAGATTATATCCGACTTCTGTCACGAAGCCTATCGCCGTACCATACACGAGGTCGCTCCCCAACACGCTGCAGCCATTCCCCATCACCACACAGAGGTGCCAGTTGATTGGCCAAGTTTTAGGCGACCTCCCGTGGGAGTGAGGCTGCCACACATGAATATCCTCCATGGATGACATTCGCCAAGGTGTCAGGAAATATGATTGACATCATCATCGATGATCAACATGTCGAGAAGCTAGTCGACTCAGAGAGCTCCTTTTATGTAGTGGCAGACAGTTCTCGTCATCAGCTAAGGACGATCATGTTTCATGATGTGAAAGAGATTGTACTGAAAAAAGCACAAATGGGGAATATGTCAAGCCGGCAAGGACATATATTTGAAAGAACAACTGGTAATGACAAATACAGACTTCGAATTAGTCGTTTTAACAGAATTTAGTGATGATGCTATTCTTGGATAAGAATTTTAGCAGGCATCACATGCAGTAATAGCCTGTGGAAGAGAAGAGCTCCTCCAGATTAGTGAAGCTATTCTAACAAGCCTACATAACAGAGATTCATCTTGGTAGATGTTCGCAGTTGTAAATGCTGTTGTCTCACCCTTAACTACAAGTTCCAGTCGAGATGCTCAATTAATCTTGGAAGCCTTTGTCAATTCAAAATGCTAGTCAAGATCACTAAAGGACTCTACCTGCTAGCGACGATCATAAGCATGGAAAGTGGACAAGGAGAACTTTGGATCACTGATAGTTTCGAGCATCCGCCACTCATTCTTAAAGGAATGTTATCGTAATGTTATCGATCAAGGACGTTTATGTTTTGTAAGTCCAGTAATAAGGAGACTGTAATATTCAATGTCAGTCCTGACGGCGGACATGCGCTATAACATAGGAGGCTTTTGGAGCCCAATCTGTTGGTATTTCCCGTGCTGATAGACCACAAGCATCCTGTATCAGTTTGGTCGTCTCAACCCTGCTGTAGTATGGTGCCAAGAGTTATTTTTTACACCCCGTATAATGAGAAAAGTCGTGGGCCGAGGAAGGCTAAGTGGGTGAGTAAGCACATGTTCCCTTGATAACTACCTCGACCCACAAACGACACGTCGATATCTAAAGTAGGTTTCTAGCTACAATACTGTACGGTCTGGGAAATTAAATTATTTAATTTTCATAAGAAAATAGGCAAAGCAATAGAATAAAAAAAAGAAAAATGTAGATTCTTTGTAGAATCTGACACCGATTTCATCGGAACATGGAGCTTTTTCAGCGTTACTAGTTTCATTTGTTTTTCAAACGCCACAGCCCGCATCTCGTGGTCGTGCGGTAGCGTTCTCGCTTCCCGCGCCCGGGTTCCCGGGTTCGATTCCCGGCGGGGTCAGGGATTTTCTCTGCCTCGTGATGGCTGGGTGTTGTGTGTTCTCCTTAGGTTAGTTAGGTTTAAGTACGAGGGGCGTTCAGAAAGTAAGCTCCGATCGGTCGCGAAATGGAAACGACTATGAAAATCCGATAAAGCTTTGCACAGATGTGTTGGGTAGTGTCTCTAGTATAACCCCAGTCAGCATCACGTCGCTCTTCTCATTTCTGAGCTCGCAGTGAGTGCGTAAAGATGTCTAGAAAATAGTGTCTGCCGCCAAGTACGAGGGCCTGGTGAGAAACTTCGCCTGAAGCTATGCAGCTAACATTACATAACTGTCGTGCTGTTTCTTCTTCAAGACAATTCTCAGCCGCATTCTGCAGGGGCAATGAAGATGCTCCTGCATCGTTTTCAAATGGAAATGTGAGATTACCCACAATATAGTCCGCAATTGTCTCCCCCTGAGTTTCATCTCTGGTCACATGAACCGCTGTCTTTGAAGACAACATTTTGACACAGACAACGAGGTGTAGGCCAGCGTGGAGAATTGGCGGAAAGCACTGGCGGCTGCCTTCTATGATGAGGCAATTGAAAAGTTGGTACAACGCTATGACAAAAGTCTAAGTCAGAACGGCGACTACGTAGAGAAGTAGCTGAAAGGTGTAGCTAATTGTTACAAGTAAAACATTTCTGATGTTCACTGTGGTTTCAATCTGGCAATCAATCGGAGCTTACTTTCTGAACAGGCCTCGTAGTTCTAAGTTCTAGGGGACTGATGACCATAGATGTTAAGTCCCATAGTGCTCAGAGCCATTTGAACCAAGCCAAACGCCACTGACAGTGATATCCATATCACTCTGTACTAGTGTAGTGAGTTTTAACGCACGTACCCATAAAGTATTGCTCATAGCCTGATTTAATCGCCAAGAAATGGTTGTGGCAGAGACACCTGTGTCATGCTATGTCTCACACCAGTAGGTGCTTGAGAAACAAAAGTTTCCAAATTAACAAGACAAAGGTTTATTACAACACAACTGTGTATCAGCCGAACGAAAAGCTTCATCTTACAGACTTAATATAAAAAGTTAAGATGAAGGGACGTGAAGACTATTTCAACGAAGTGTCCCACCGGGAAGATGTTGAGTATACTAGGTAACAGCTGATCGAAGATACTTCTCAGAGGGGACGTTCAACAAGTCCATACTTCTGGATGTACTTACATGCACATGATTCGGCAACGGAAAGTAGATCCCCAGCGAGGAGGACCTCTGGTTGCGCTTTCTCCACCGTCTGTCATTTGCAACAAGACACTAGCCGGCGGCCGGAGTCCTGAGAGGTAACGCCTTCGAGGTATGTGCGCCCGCGACGTGTAATCGTTTGCAGGGTTGCCGGTCTGTCAGGCGTACTCCTATCAGTAGCAGCTGAAAGGTCTGCTTTGAACTGATATATCTTTTTACCAGTAGTGTTGTGAATCGATCTTTTGCGATGTGATGGTCCATCTACGACCGCTGGCATACTTTCAAATAGCGATTCCACCTTTAGCGTTTATTTTTAATAGCGAGATGATGATTTTGAAGACACACTACTACGGCCACAGAGTGACACTTAGACCAGCCGTCCAGTCTATCGTCTGTGGTCATAACAATTCAAATGATATCTTGCAAACATGTTTCCGTACCACAGGGAATGTCACACTAATCAGTCCCACAACAACCTTCGTCAAACGCCGTAATGCATGGACCGTCGAATGCATACAGAGCGTTCGTGCACAAGCGTCGCTGCAGTTGTCCCACCCTCTACTCTTCCTTTTACTATCATTGATTGGATGTACCGTAGCAATTGTCGGTTGTTCCATAGCAATTGGCAGTTGTTCCTTAGCAAGTGACAGTTGTTCCGTAGCAATTGTCAAGCAGTGTACTTGGCCCAAAGGCACTAGCATTCTGTGAGGGGGAGTTCAGCAAAATTACATGTGTCGAAATTCACATTGAGAATTAACAGTGTAATCTGAAACCATTAGAAATGCATGGACTAAGTCATCTGTACGGTCATTCTAAGAAATTAATCAACGAAGACTAACAACATGTCAAAAGTCCAATGTGTATGAATTCCTAAGGGACCAAACTGCTGAGATCATCGGTCCCTAGACTTACACACTGCTTAATCTAACTTAAGCTAAGAACAACGCACGCACCCATGCCCGAGGGAGGACTCGAACCTCCGGCGAGTGGGGCCGTGCAATCCGTTATATGGCGCGTCTAATCGCGCGGCCACTCCACGCGGCTAGCAACATGTAAGGGGAATTATACGTACGAGCAATATAGATGCTTTTCGGCTATTACAGAGGACTTCCAAATCAGCTTCAGTGGT
The DNA here is from genome assembly GCF_021461395.2 of Schistocerca americana. Classification (NCBI taxonomy): domain Eukaryota; kingdom Metazoa; phylum Arthropoda; class Insecta; order Orthoptera; family Acrididae; genus Schistocerca; species Schistocerca americana. The sequence goes on along the minus strand of NC_060120.1, from coordinate 680,502,158 downwards.
TAATGATACAGGTAAATTTGGAAGTGAAGGACGCTAGGTAAGTGGGGATTTTGAGTCGTTGTGGCAGCTGAAATATGGAAGTAGTGTCAGGATTTGACGATCCATAAATTGGAAACACGTAGTAACAGCTTATATTTAACAAGGTTAGAGTAGGTATTAAGCAGTTAATTTACGAAGGAATCTTTCTGTAATTTTCCTTGAAAGATGTAGAGGAACCACGGAAGAACTATTGATCTGACGGGTATCTGAGCACAGCTCATCCCAAAAGGCGAAGACAGTTGAAAACTATCAGAAAAGTCTTTCGAACTATATATCTACACACGATTCGCAGGTTATTCTTGTGGCTCAAAGTCTATATTGTCCACGCTCTCGTGTGTTTTAGGAGACGTATCTTTGGCTCTGAAGAGAAACATATCTTCAAGTTATGATTTGAGTGCTGAATCTTGTCAGACAGTGAGGTTCCTTGGCGTGGAATTTCGACTTCGAATTGGGCCATGTGGAGACGAGACGCCCTTCCCGTGGTCACTGCCTGGAATGTTAACATAGTTCTGCACGGTGAAAGCTCAGACATTTTGTTTTGTGTATTACTGAGATGGTGTTTCCATACCGCAGCGTCCACGATTTATGATGAGAGAGCGTTTCTTACTGTCGTTTTATCAGTGTAATTCATTACAACGCGATTTTCAAGTTTGCAAACGTACATTCATGTTAGTAAGGTCGGCCTTTGTTCAGTTTTGCCTCACTTAGCGCTGATTAATATCTACTTTTGCTTGAACCACCTGCGTATAGCAGTGCTTTTCATTTTAATATCATACCTACTAAAAGCATATGAAGTAGATTTTCTTTTGAGAATGTGTAGTTTTGTACATTGAGGTAACAATTCGTGATATACCTCCCAATATCTTGTAAGATCACCTTTAGCCCGGCATGGACTTCATAGGTCGCTGGAGTATACTGCAGTAACAGTGACCAGTGCTGCCTCTGTAGCAGTTCATGAAAACGTACTGTCGGTGCAGAATTTTGTGCACGAACTGACCAATCGATTACATCCTATGTCGGGAGATCTGGGTGGCCGAATCATTTCTTAGAACTGTCCAGAATGTTCTTCAAACCAATCGCGACCAACTGTGGATCGGTGACATGGGGCATTGTCGTCCATAAAATTTGCATTGTTGATTGGGAATATGAATCCATGAATGGCTGCAAATAGTCTACTAGTGGGCTAAAATAGCCATATCCAGTCATTAACCCTCCTGTTGGAGCAGAAGACTGAGTTCATTCCATGTAAACACAGCCCACACCATTATGGAACCATCACCAGCTTGCACAGGGCTTTGTTCACAACTTGGGTCTACGGCTTCGTGGGGTCTACGCCACGCTCGAACGCTACTGTCAACTCCTACCAAATGACATCGGCAGCCATTTCACCAGACCATCTAGGGTCCAATCGATATGTTTACGAGACCACGAGAGGCGCTGTGGGCGATGTCCTGCTGTTGGCAAGGGCACGCGCGTCGCTCGACTGCTGCCGTTAACGTCAAATTTAATCACGTTGATCTAACAGATACCTTCGTCGTAAGTCCTACATTGATTTCTGCGATTATTTCACGCAGTACTGCTTGCCTGTTGGCACCGACAACTCTACGCAAATGCCTTTGCTCTCGGTCATATCGTGAAGACCGTCGGCCACTGCTTTATCCGTGGTGAGAGATAATGTCGGAAATTTGTTACTCTCGGTGCGCTCTTGACGCTTTGGATCTCGTAATATTGAATTCTCTGATCATTCCGAGATGGAATGTCCCATGCTTCTTGGTCCAACTACCGTACCGCGTTCAAGGTCTGCCAATTCTTACCGTTCGGTCATAAACACGTCAGACCCATTTTCACATGAATCATCTGAGTAGAAATGACAGCTCTACCAATGCACTGCCCTTTAATACGTTGTGTACGCGATACTCCTGCCATCTTTACGTTTGCATATCGCTGTCCCATGACTTTTGTCACCTCATTGTATACCACATGGTGCATTGGAGGACAATTGTATGTATTTGTATGGACTGATCTCAAATTGCACTATTTTTCTCTTCAAATCGCTTCTGAATCTGCTCCTTCCCCTTATTTCGCCCCTATTTTTACATCTCTGTGATCGGGGTCACAACCTCGACAACCAATTTTGAAATCACGTGGTTGTCTTATGGGTGGTCGAGGAGAACATTTCAGACACCACCGTTCAGAATCGACAAGAAAAACCCTCACGGTGTGGCCCACATGACGTCAGTGAAATCACTCCTTACCGTGGGACGTTGATTCCCACACATTCCGTGGTCAAAAACGACTGTCCACAGTGCGATGGTCAACGTTCTTGACAACTTCTGACACAGCTGACAGCCTCGGATGTTTCAACTCTTTTCTAACGACATTGTGGAGGTGCTTCCCGACTGACCATGATCGCATCGCTTTCGAGTGCAACACGATCGAAGTTTTTTTCTCTCGTTTACAGGCTGGAACCACTAGGAACCGTTCAAACCATTCGCCGAGATTTGAACGTGATCCGAATCAGCAAAGGGCATTTACGCTTGTTCAGACCTCCTATTTTGTGCCCTCCTTATGCGTGATCACAGGGGAGTGCAACGTCAAAAGGCTGAATTGGTATCGCAATTTCTGACAGATGCGTTCGTTAACGTGTTTTGAACAAAGGTGCATGGGTGGCACCGAGGGTGTCGCTGAATGGATGGGCGGTGGGCATTAGACAGAATCTTTATCGTTTTATTCACACACATGTACATGTCAGCAGTGTCAAGGTTTGTCAAGAACGTCTTCCTGCTCCTCACGCACTGCAAACTGTCGTTTTCAACCGCGAAATGTGTGGGAATCGACGGCCAAAGGGAAGGGGTGGTTTCATTGACGCCCTGTACGCCAACCCGTGAGATATTTTACTGTCGCTTCTTATCAGCGGTGTCTCTGGAAGAAAACCAGGTAATTTCAACGCTGTCTGTCGTGGCTGTGACATTCAACACGGAGACGTCAGAACAAGAGGTGAAATATGGGAAAGAGGGGATGTGATGTCCTACCCATCGTGTGATACGTCTACGATGGTGTTGGGCATAATTTTGCGAATCTGATGTCGTTAACGCCACTTACACTAGGTATGAAATTTTGAGCTGTAGCCTTTTCTCACACGTGTTGACACGTTGCTGATGTAAGCGTCATAAAGCCCGAGGGTAACGTCGCTGGCCCCAAGCTTCTGCCCCGCTACAGAAGAAGGTTTGAGGCAAATTTGAGCCTAATATCACACTCATGCGTCGCAATGGGACACAATTACGAGCTTTCGAAAGAGTGCTCATTTTCGAAGCAGTGATCCTTTAATTCTGTTGCGAAGTGCAGGTATGTAGCACAAGGAATTAAGGGATATGTACATTAAGAGAGATGGAAGTGTTCAGGGATGCGCTTGAAAATTGTCTCCCGTCCTTTCCGGAAGGCGATAGGCCATTTACCAAACCACGGAAACCCTGAATGTGGACTGCATAAGAGAATTTGCAAGCCGTTCTCCCAAATGTGAGCAGTGTCTTCACACTACTTGAACTCGTACTCATAAACAAATTAATATATATAGGATTAACTTGTACATTATAACATTCAGCAGCATTCAGCGCCATAGCCTAGCTAAATTGTTCATTTTTATAGTATTAATTTCTAACTAACATAAAGCAGCTGTGTTGTCTGCCGATTACCGGAACTGAAATATAATGCAAACATCTCGTACTGAGTCCAGAGGATCAGGTGGAATTTAATAACTGGCTTAAAGTTTTTCTTTCCCTGGTTTAGCAACGTGCGAAAGAATCTGATAAATGATGAGTCGCCACAGTTAAGACCAACACAGCCACGAATGGGTCAATTTCAGACTTCGCTAGTTTTCTGCGAATGAAATCAGGATGCCTCGGATTCTGGAGCAGTTTATCTCTTTGTCTAAATGCTGCATCCTCCTCAACACATACGCCATGAAATGGAGTGAGGTTGTCCGCTGGGGTGAAGTTGATCAAAAAGTTCAGAAAACGTTTTATGTTAAGTAACGACACATTGGGAATAAAAATTCTTTTCTTTTAGTTGTTATATTTACTGTTATATAATCCTTAATTTGTGGCAGTGACTGAATGTACGGTATTGAATATCTCTATCTGAGTATTAATCGTTTTCAGAATGACCGTTTTTTAACTTTTATGATGAGCTACAACATTTTTTTACGCGTGACGGGCATAAAACAGCTGATATGTTTAGGTCTTTTGTGCGTCGCGCATCTTTTACAAGGACAATTAGAATAGCATTAACAGTTAATCGTTATACTTATCTACTAATGGACACATAAATAAACCTCTACAAATCTTGGTGCAAATGAGGTGAAGTTGACCATATTTTCTCGAGAGGTTCTTTTATGAACGAGCACTTGCGAATGCGGCAAGAATGTGACCTAATAACCACAATATTACGTAATGGGTACAGCAGTAATTGCCTGTAACAGCGATGGACTGAGGAAGTCATTGTTTGAAAGTGTCTGTGTTAAGCTACGAATTTGTCTCGTACTCCACAGTTACGTTTGTTGCATCCTGCAGCTGAGATCTAAGAGTTATGTGCGCGAAAGTACAAACCTAAATGGAGTGAACTGAAGAAATACAGCGCTGATGTTTATAACTGCCTCTCAAAAAACTTTTAAATGTAAAACTAAGCATTGACAAGGCTAGCCGAGTGTATAAAATGCCCAAAGTAACCCTGAGAAACAGGATTCATGTTCGTCGTGGTAAAAAACAAGGAGGTCAGTCAGTTTTTAGTGCTAAACGAGATGAGTGTGTTTCTTCGAAATATCGTAAAGCGAACGTCCGCAAACTTTCTGTGTATGTTACTCTGAAATTAGTATTAAAATTTAATTATTATTCCAGATTTAGTTTTCAGTTGTTGGTAGAGTTTCATAACAGTTACAGTTACCCTAGAGTTATAAACCACTACAGTTATCATATAACAGATACTCGTTTAACTTCACCTTCAGGAGCGGGTGAAGAACGAAATACTTTTTTTTAATTGAACGATGTGTCAGAGCAAAAGGTACTAAACACGAAAGATTCTATTACCACAACTGGACACCCATGCTCTGAAAGGAAAATCAATACCCATTAATTCTATTAGTTTCAGAAACATTTAAGTTTAAAGTAAAAAATCGGTCAACTTTACCCCATTTTACGGTATCATTTTCAAATTTTAATTAATAATTATTCTTACACGTCTGTATTCATTTGTGATGAAAAATGTACACTGGTAATCGTAGAAATTGCAACACCATGACGACGGCATGCATAAATGTGAAATCACGCATACTGTACTACATTACTTTTCAAGCATATCTTTAACACCCTACGCAAATACACAAAGCAGGTAAGAGAAAGGCCATTAAAACTTTGTATACGAAGGAAAAATAAGTATTCAGTTTGTAATTAATAAATTGCTACTGCATCTCGTTTGTGGGAAGATTGCATTATCCGTCTAATTAAGGAGAAACGTCTTTTGGCTTGGGTCAGAATTCGACAGTAGCGGGATCGTGTCCAATCGAGAGAGCATTTTACCGTTCCACTATATAGCTGCGAGTCTTGGTCGAGGTACTATGATTGTCATGTGAATATAAAAACCATGGGTTCAGGAGACCCATAGGCAATAGCTGAGGATGGAAATATTGTTTGCTCGGCCTTGCAGCATCGTTCAGCTACGTAAACTTGAGTAAGAAATGGTCTTGATCCCAGCAGGCATGTAGATGCGCAAACAGTGTAATTTCGCGCCATTTATAAGCACCAAATCACTTACAAACGCACTGTTTGTTCTTTGCTGTATACGCAATATGCTAGGTTATTCGTAGGTACTTTTTCAGTAGACAACTATGCGGAAACTAGAAGATATAGAGAAAATAATCACGTAGAATGAGCATAGCATCTCTGCAAATTTTTAAAACAAATTACAAGTTTTGAGCCGCGCGGGATTAGCCGAGCGGTCTTAGGCGCTGGAGTCACGGACTGTGCGGCTCGTCCTGGCGGAGGTTCGAGTCCTCCCTCGGGCATGGGTGAGTGTGTTTGTCCTTAGCATAATTTAGGTTAAGTAGTGTGTAAGCTTAGGGACTGATGACCTTAGCAGTTAAGTCCCATAAGATTTCACACACATTTGAACAAGTTTTGAATATGTACATCGTTTCTGACGCAGTAAACGTAAATATGTATGTGTAATTCATTGGGGTCGCCGACACAAACTACTGCACAGGCAGGACAGCAGCCCAATTAGTATATATGTTCATTGGGTTGCGTATCCGCAAGCGTCAACTAATTGAATGTACGGAGGGGATGATTTGTCTGCATGTTCTGACGTGATTGTGGTTTAGTGCAGCCTCGTCAAAGTGCTCAATACGAACCAGACCCATGAGAGATGCTTTATCCAATGATACGTGCCGTTTTTCTTAGTGCCTTACAGTTTCCGTGCAGTCTTCTTATGATATTTAGATAGCGTTGTGCTAAACAAATGGTTCAAATGGCTCTGGGCAGTATGGGACTTAACATCTGAGGTCATCAGTCCCCTAGAACTTAGAACTAGTTAAACCTAAGTAACCTAAGGACGACACACACATCCATGCCCAAGGCAGGATTCAAAACTGAGACCGTAGCGGTCGCGCTGTTCCAGACTGAAGTGCCTAGAATCACTCGGCCCCTCCGGCCGTCTTAGCGTTGTGTAATAGCCGCCAGAGCGGCATCTCTGTCTACCCTTTAAAGGAGAAAGCTCACAGGCAGAAGGCTCAGTGCGGTGCAAACGTGTGAAGCAAGTAAGCAACCATGCCACAAGGGCGCACGTGCTTCCCACAGCCAAATGAGCGAGTTTCTAAGGCGACGAGTTGGAGCCTTCTAAGTGGCGGGATGGTCGTTTTGGGAAATTGGTGCGTCAGTTGTGCAACGATAGTGGTATCAGCGATCAGTTGAAATCTTCATACACCTACATGAAGATCTGGCGGCCGCCCAGCACGGATGCCCGTTAGGACCGTCGTATTGTAAGGTCATCAGTGGCAAATTGTGCGGCTACCATAGCCCAGATAACAGAGGTTGTGAGCCTAGACTAGTCAACACGAACTGTTGCTAACGTGTTATTAGCAGTGGGATGCACACTTGTAGCCCGTCTCCCAGCCTGCACGCAAATCATGTTCGTCTGCGTGTACGGCATAGACCTGGCGAGCGCTGTATCGCTGAGTGCATTCGTCGAAGATCGCAGATTCTCGGTCTGGGATGCGATAAGCTACAATTCTCGGTCACCATTGTTGTTTCTGTAGGAGTCGCTAACAAGCACTTGGAAAGTGCAAAACTATTGTTAGACCCGTTATTTTGCCATTTTTGCAACAGAAACTGATGTGTTGTTTCAACAGGATTTTTTCTCGCCCACACATTGACCGTGAAGCTCAACGTGCTCTGTAAGACGTGCAGCAACTTCTCAAGCCAGCACGATCTCCGGACCAGTCTCCAATCGAGCTCGCGTGAGAGGTTGAGCAGCCGTCGCATAACGCTGTCTCTGCCATCGACTGGATGCCGTCGCCTGCCTTACCAACCTTGGAGGCTATACCATATATTAATACGAGTGTTTTAGGATGGGTCGATACGAGGAACCCAGAGCTACTTTTGCCATTGACCTGTAAATATTATCATTTCATGTACTCCTTATGCACTGTTGCAATAATAAATTAGTATGAGTAGTGCACTAAAAATAGTGTTTTAATTCTTTTCCGACAGTACGTGGAACCTTTAGGGCTATAAGGAGGATGTGTAAGGGCTTGCCAGCTCCATCTGCCAGCGTAGTCAAAACAGCTTTGGGGACATGTTGGCGGACATTACCGTGCGAGAGTATGATGTGTGTCAACAGTCGTGGACGATCGGCATCATTCTGTTGTAGGGTAATGCCCACCAACGTGTTGTCAACGTTGTGTAAACTACGTTGCAGAAATCTCGTTATGAAACGCTTAGACGTCCTCTATTTAGTCACGATCTCTCCCCATGTGATTTCCATATGTTTGGAGCCCTGAACAAAGACTTCGTGGCCGTCGATTAGCTTCGGACGAGGGTACACCCATGGTTCCGTAGACATCGGCAAAAATTCTTCCAGTAAGGCATTGATCGACTTGTCTCTCCGTGGGATAAATGTGTTAAGGTGATTAATCTTGAAATAACAGTTTACTTTCTTTTTTCCTGTCTTTCTCGTTTTAATTTACTGCCCTTTATATTTAAAACAGCAGAGAAGACTGCCAATGGGGCCCCGCGATATTCGGATCACGGATTGACTTCAAATGATGTACACTTTTAGTAACGCATAGGACAATATAACGTGCACGTAGAAAGGCGTACTACCTAGCCGATTTCTCGAAAATCGCAGGAGAAGTTTTACGCGTCAGCGATATACCTGCGCGTTGTGTCCTGGAGCACGAACTAGCGGCAGTCACGTTGTAAGGATTCAAACTGGATCGAGTCCAGATCATTTATGTTATTTTAATTTATGTTTTATCAACTCTAGTCATATTATTTCGCACGTAGTGCATTTGTAAGGTAAAATAATCAAAACACACGTGTATCTGCATGAACTTTTATTGAATTTCCAATGTTATTTTGCTGTTTAGTAATTTTTATTGTCATATAAAACATTATGGGTCTTTTATTTCTATAGGTAAGTTAAAAACTTTATCAAGCGCCTTCAAACTAGGTCATATTTGATTGACAACGAACGGGATATCGCTTCTCGTGAATACATTCAATGGTACGACGCCAGTTTACGCCACTGATATTTACGAGAATGTTGCTTTACGCATGGTTTGTATCCAAAAGAAAGAGAAATTTTTCGAAACGTCAACGAGTTTAGTTTTTCCTCAGAAACTCTGATGGATCCTCGTGCATGTGGGAAAATTGCATTCATACGATTAGCATATGCCGTTGCAGTTTTACGTTTTCCATATCTCTATGAAAAACGTCATCGTGCAACAGGTAATGCGAAAGCATATCCAACGATTAATTGTACGGCACCCTCATATTCGGGCCGGCCGCTGTGACCGAGCGGTTCTAGGTGCTTCAGTCCGGAACCGCGCACCTACTACGTTCGCAGGTTCGAGTCCTTGGATGTGTGTGATGTCTTAGGTTAGTTAGGTTTAAGTAGTTCTAACTGTAGGGGACTGATGACCTCAGATGTTAAGTCCCATAGTGCTTAGAGCCATTTGAACCATTTGAACCTCTAATTCTGCATGTTCTAACTCATTGTGTTGTTGTATTAACTTATTTCCACATTTACTTATCGATGTTTGACATGGGCATTCCAAGTCTGTCCCTCTTTCTTGAAACATGATTCTGTAAGTTAAAATGCCTAGGTGCAAAGCAGTTCTAGCTGCCTTACTCGATTGCAACTGTAATGAATTTCGGGAACCTCGACAGGTATACGGTTTCAGGAAAACCTTAGGCGTTTGATTGCTTACTTGCCGATGATTATAAATATAATATTTGTTGTTATAATAAAAATTAGCAAAAAATCAAATGACACTGGAAATTCAGTAAACCTTCTACATCTACATCTACATTTATACTCCGCAAGCCACCCAACGGTGTGTGGCGGAAGGCACTTTACGTGCCACTGTCATTACCTCCCTTTCCTGTTCCAGTCGCGTATGGTTCGCGGGAAGAACGACTGTCTGAAAGCCTCCGTGCGCGCTCTAATCTCTCTAATTTTACATTCGTGATCGCCTCGGGAGGTATAAGTAGGGGGAAGCAATATATTCGATACCTCATCCAGAAACGCACCCTCTCGAAACCTGACGAGCAAGCTACGCCGCGATGCAGAGCGCCTCTCTTCCAGAGCCTGCACTTGAGTTTGTTAAACATCTCCGTAACGCTATCACGGTTACCAAATAACCCTGTGACGAAACGCGCCGCTCTTCTTTGGATCTTCTCTATCTCCTCCGTCAACCCGATCTGGTACGGATCCCACACTGATGAGCAATACTCAAGTATAGGTCGAACGAGTGTTTTGTAAGCCACCTCCTTTGTTGATGGACTACATTTTCTAAGGACTCTCCCAATGAATCTCAACCTGGTACCCGCCTTACCAACAATTAATTCTATATGATCATTCCACTTCAAATCGTTCCTCACGCATACTCCCAGACATTTTACAGAAGTAACTGCTACCAGTGTTTGTTCCGCTATCATATAATCATACAATAAAGGATCCCTCTTTCTATGTATTCGCAATACATTACATTTGTCTATGTTAAGGGTAAGTTGCCAATCCCTGCACCAAGTGCCTATCCGCTGCAGATCTTCCTGCATTTCGCTACAATTTTCTAATGCTGCAACTTCTCTGTATACTACAGCATCATCCGCAAAAAGCCGCATGGAACTTTCGACACTATCTACTAGGTCATTTATATGTATTGTGAAAAGCAATGGTCCCATAACACTACCCTCTGGCACGCCAGAGGTTACTTTAACGTCTGTAGACGTCTCTCCATTGATAACAACATGCTGTGTTCTGTTTGCTAAAAACTCTTCAATCCAGCCACACAGCTGGTCTGATATTCCGTAGGGTCTTACTTTGTTTATCAGGCGACAGTGCGGAACTGTATCGAACGCCTTCCGGAATTCAAGAAAAATAGCATCTACCTGGGAGCCTGTATCTAATATTTTCTGGGTCTCATGAACAAATAAAGCGAGTTGGGTCTCACACGATCGCTGTTTCCGGAATCCATGTTGATTTCTACATAGTAGATTCTGGGTTTCTAAAAACGACATGATACTCGAGCAAAAAACATGTTCTAAAATTCTACAACAGATCGACGTCAGAGATTTAGGTCTATAGTATTGCGCATCTGCTCGACGACCCTTCTTGAAGACTGGGACTACCTGTGCTCTTTTCCAATCATTTGGAACCTTCCGTTCCTCTAGAGACTTGCGGTACACGGCTGTTAGAAGGGGGGCAAGTTCTTTCGCGTACTCTGTGTAGAATCGAATTGGTATCCCGTCAGGTCCAGTGGACTTTCCTCTGTTGAGTGATTCCAGTTGCTTTTCTATTCCTTGGACACTTATTTCGATGTCAGCCATTTTTTAGTTTGTGCGAGGATTTAGAGAAGGAACTGCAGTGCAGTCTTCCTCTGTGAAACAGCTTTGGAAAAAGGTGTTTAGTATTTCAGCTTTACGCGTGTCGTTCTCTGTTTCAATGCCTTCATCATCCCGGAGTGTCTGGATATGCTGTTTCGAGCAACTTACTGATTTAACGTAAGACCAGAACTTCCTAGCATTTTCTGTCAAGTCGGTACATAGTATTTTACTTCCGAATTCACTGAACGCTTCACGCATAGCCCTCCTTACGCTAACTTTGACATCGTTTAGCTTCTGTTTGTCTAAGAGGTTTTGGCTGCGTTTAAACTTGGAGTGAAGCTCTCTTTGCTTTCGCAGTAGTTTCCTAACTTTGTTGTTGTACCAAGGTGGGTTTTTCCCGTCCCTCACAGTTTTACTCGGCACATACCTGTCTAAAACGCATTTTACGATTGCCTTGAACTTTTTCCATAAACACTCAACATTGTCAGTGTCGGAACAGAAATTTTCGTTTTGATCTGTTAGGTAGTCTGAAATCTGCCTTCTATTACTCTTGCTAAACCGATAAACCTTCCTCCCGTTTTTTTTTATATTCCTATTAACATCCATATTCAGGGACGCTGCAACGGCCTTATGATCACTGATTCCCTGTTCTGCACACACAGAGTCGAAAAGTTCGAGTCTGTTTGTTATCAGTAGGTCCAAGATGTTATCTCCACGAGTCGGTTCTCTGTTTAATTGCTCGAGGTAATTTTCGGATAGTGCACTCAGTATAATGTCACTCGATGCTCTGTCCCTACCACCCGTCCTAAACATCTGAGTGTCCCAGTCTATATCTGGTAAATTGAAATCTCCACCTAAGACTATAACATGCTGAGAAAATTTATGTGAAACGTATTCCAAATTTTCTCTCAGTTGTTCTGCCACTAATGCTGCTGAGTCGGGAGGTCGGTAAAAGGAGCCAATTATTAACCTAGCTCGGTTGTTTAGTGTAATCTCCACCCATAATAATTCACAGGAACTATCCACTTCTACTTCACTACAGGAGAAACTACTACTAACAGCGACGAACACTCCACCACCGGTTGCTTGCAGTCTATCCTTTCTAAACACTGTCTGTACCTTTGTAAAAATATCGGCAGAATTTATCTCTGGCTTCAGCCAGCTTTCTGTACCTATAACGATTTCAGCTTCGGTGCTTTCTATCAGCGCTTGAAGTTCCGGTACTTTACCAACGCAGCTTCGACAGCTTACAATTACAATACCGATTGCTGCTTGGTCCCCGCATGTCCTGACTTTGCCCCGCACCCGTTGAGGCTGTTGCCCTTTCTGTACTTGCCCAAGGCCATCTAACCTAAAAAACCGCCCAGCCCACGCCACACAACCCCTGCTACCCGTGTAGCCGCTTGTTGCTTGTAGTGGACTCCTGATCTATCCAGCGGAACCCGAAACCCCACCACCCTATGGCGCAAGTTGAGGAGTCTGCAACCCACACGGTCACAGAACCGTCTCAGCCTCTGATTCAGACCCTCCACTCGGCTCTGTACCAAAGGTCCGCAGTCAGTCCTGTCGACGATGCTGCAGTTGGTGAGCTCTGCTTTCATCCCGCTAGCGAGACTGGCAGTCTTCACCAAATCAGATAGCCGCCGGAAACCAGAGAGGATTTCCTCCGATCCATAGCGACACACATCATTGGTGCCGACATGAGCGACCACCTGCAGATGGGTGCACCCTGTACCCTTCATGGCATTCCGAAGGACCCTTTCCACATCTGGAATGAATCCCCCCCAGTATGCACACGGAGTGCACATTGGTTTTCTTCCCCTCTCTTGCTGCCATATCCCTAAGGGGCCCCACTACGCGCCTGGCGTTGGAGCTCCCAACTACCAGTAAGCCCACCCTCTGCGACCGCCCGGATCTTGCAGACTGAGGGGCAACCTCTGGAACAGGACAAGCAGCCATGTCAGGCCGTAGATCAATATCAGCCTGAGACAGAGCCTGAAACCGGTTCGTCAGACAAACTGGAGAGGCCTTCCGTTCAGCCCTCTGGAATGTCTTTCGCCCCCTGCCACACCTTGAGACGACCTCCCACTCTACCACAGGTGAGGGATCAGCCTCAATGCAGGCAATATCCCGGGCAACCACAGTCGTAGTCCTATCGGGGGATGCGTGGGACGAGCTGGCCGTCCCCGACAGACCCCCATCCGGACCCCCACAGTGATGCCCATTGGCAACAGCCTTAAGCTGTGTGACCGAAACCAACACTGCCTGAAGCTGGGAGCGAAGGGATGCCAACTCAGCCTGCATCCGAACACAGCAGTTGCAGTCCCTATCCATGCTACAAACTGTTGTGCAAAGAACGTCTGAACTAATCTACAGAGAGCGCAAGCAAATCGACACAAAATTTAAACGGTTATTAAAATAAAAGATTGCCTAGTAAATGCAGTAATGCTGCTACTTGCGCACTGCTCACACACTGCTCAGCGGCGGAAGGAGACTACGCGATTTTACAATATTCAGTTACTAAAACGCGATGCTACAACTCTCAATTACTATAATACGCCCGAAATTTATGAATTAAACAATGCAAGTACCAAAAACACGCAAAGAAATTAAGAACTAAAGTATGTAACAAATGAGTGAGCTAGGAGTATACGACTTGCTGCTGCTGCTGCTTATCCAACGGCGGCAGGGAGCACACTGACTGTGACCAACCGACACTGGCCGTTCAAAACAAAAACAGAAGACAGACGACTACGCGAATTTACACTATTCAGGTACTAAAACGCGATGCTACAACTCTCAAATACTATAATACGCCCAAAATTTATGTGTTAAACAATGCAAGTACCAAAAAAACGCAAATAAATTAAGAAATGGAGTTCATGGAGATACACTTGTCTTTTCATTACATTTCAAACGTGGTATGTATGAAACAAATGGCTAATGTAGGAAACAAGATAAATTTAAAAAAATGAAACATGAGTGGTACTCGATCCAGCGAGCCACTGATTATGGAGCTTGAACCCTGATCACATGACCGCCGGCAGATGTTGCTCATGGTCGCAACGCACTGGTATGTAACTGGCGCATAAGACCTCATTTGTGATTATCTCTAAATCGCTTACGCAGTATGCCTTACTAGTTGCACGTTATGTTGTCTTAAATGGACTACTAAATGTGTACACAGTTTGAAATAAATACATGATCCGAACATCGTAGCCTTCTTTACAGAGAAAGAGCATTGTAATTTAATTCTGTTAAACAAAGAGCACAACATTTGTCAAAAAAGCTGAGCTGCCGGTGTAGCTGTGCCAGTGCTTGCAGCGTTTGTGCCTCACAGGCGTCGCAAGTGTTACAGCCAGCACTTTACTGCAGAGCAGAGAGCCCTGTCAGCGGCGGGCAACGGCTGCTGTAAATCGGGAGCCGGCGTCAGGAAAAGCCGAGCACAATCAGCCCGAGTGCACCGGTGCACCACCTCGCTCCCCTTACATGGCGGTAGCTCTTGCACCTCTCCTCCGGCCTCCGAAAAAATTCGTGCCACTTGCCGTTGGGCGCTCTGTACACCTGCGAGCTACATCGAATCGTCGCGTTTGCTGTCCAAGAGATCGTTGTTCTGGCGTTTGTATTCCAACATTTTATACGTTTTATGTAAACTATAGGTGGAGTGGGGAGAAAGGAAAAGAAACTGAAGGCACTAATTCATAGGGACTTTATGCAGAAATAGCAGGACCAGGACACGAACCCGTGGTATCCCACTAACTAGGCAGTTCTGTTAACCACTGCGTCGTCCGGACACAGTCTTTACCGCAAATACGCGGTCTGTCTCGGCAATATCGTTGGCTGACCTCCACTTCCCCCGTTCATATCCTCCAGGCTCGGTAATTTTTTTAGATATCCGCTGGAGGTCGAACGTAAATGTGCATCCGTACTGAAGATTGTGGATTCACTGCCCAAGATTCACTGCCCAACAGAGTCCATCAGTTATATGAATCCGTTGTGTCTGTTTCTTAGCCATGTCAGTGTGGGTCAGTCGGAGACGGTGCCGAGATAGTCCGCTCATTTGTGATAAACGCTGTGTCCTGGTGGCGCAGTGCCTAGTAAGTAGCAAATCTGGGTTTGGGTCTCAGACTGGCAAACCTTTTCAGTCGTTGCTGCTGCTTCCACATAAAGTCCCAACGATGCTGATACTATTATGTGCTTCCTTTCGTTTCCCTTCTCTCCCGTCTATCTTGAATATACAGAATAATGATGTATCACAGCTGTGGATTCCACCTGGTGTCTTGTTTCGAACATGTCCAAAAGAACAGACATCACGCATTCATACAATTTTATACTTTTCCCCAGTCAATAAATTCCCAATTCCAAAACACTAAGCGACCCAATTTTTTGGTTACAGCCATGATAATAAAATTTCTTAAATTTCATTTTTGTACTAAAACAAATAACTATCCAGAGACACCAACGTGGCGGGTAATTGACCACTAGATCTCACGAGAGGCGGACCAGCCAGTATAATATATTTAAACTAGTAATTTTATACAACAACACGTTTATAAGGATAGGAGAAATGAGTTAATACTTATGGTGTAGCAATGATACAAATGTTAGACTTTAGTCGTCCAAGTAAGTGGGTGATTAGGCGTTTCAATGATTGTTGTTGACTTATGTCAACCCTTGACTAGATTACCTCTAACAATACCCTCAACCCTTGACTAGATTACGTCTAACAATACGAGAGTTATACTTTGTGTGTCTTACTGTGTACTCTTCTTTAGTAATTAGTGATTAGAGAAACTACAAGTATTTTACATATGTGACGAACTGTTTTGACTGACAACACCCTGTTTACTTCTCTTTGGAGCACTGTTATGTACTTGATCGTTCTTTTACTAATGAAGGTCTATTTGAATTAGATTATTTTAGACATGGGTTACGGCCATAAATGAGATAAATGAGACACTGACAATGAAATGGTAGATTTTGGTGACATGTTAGCTTACATTTCTCTTGTTGGAATGAGTAAATTCATGAATTGACTCATGTGTATTTATTTTATACCACTGACTACCTTTTAATATATTAACTGTATCCTGTACCATTCTCCAAGTTCCTCCTCATTTGTGTTTCGTATCGTTATGAATGATGTTGTTTAAGTAACCTATTTCACTTTGTTACTTTACAGTGATATGCAAACGTAACTCTTTTTCCACCTTTCCCACCTTTCACTATTTATAAACGATGGAATCAACCCTCCATATGTCTGATTGGCAATGCACATTTTCCTTCCTGTTAGTTAAATTGTGCACAGAAACAAGGGTTTAGGGTATTATTATTCGCTTTTAACACAATTTTAGTAGTGTTTCATGCCTATATTATTGTCTCTAAGAGTAACGGTTTGTTACCTAGACTTATATGTACTTCCATTTTATTCAAATGTCTGGTATTGATCTGTAACTGAAATAACCGTGTACATATAAGCTCATTTGTACTTGTTTGTACCATATAAATTGTTAATGTCAAGCTAAATTGCATCTTAATGAAAATGAACGAAATGTAACTACTTTTAACGAAGTCATCCTTTATATAATATGTTTATAATATATTTTTTTGTACAATAGCTCATACACTACTGATGTCTCACAGTGTTTGTTTTATGTATGGGTGTTATATAGGGCTTGAAGATGGCGTTGACGCAATGTCGAAACTAGTAGCCAAATAAATATGAAACCCTAAGTATAGCTGGAGGAGTTTCATTTTTAATACAAATTATACCAGCTGATGTCCCGCCATCATCCAGTTTAAATATGGGTGTACGAAGGTGTAGAAGCAGGCGGGAAGTATTGTATTGTCAGTAGACAAGCACATCGGAGAATCGGTCAGTCACCTGAGTACCAAATCCATAATACGTTTCAATCCTTTAAATCTACCCAGGTCGACCCCAATGATAAGTTTTTGAAGTAGAAAGGCGAAGGAACAACCATAGCTAAATGAAATGTAGGCAGACTTTATGTACCTCCGGGTCTAGAAATGCTGGTCAAATTTCCAGAACGAATCACTCATGACTTTCATAGTGCTACCATCAATCCAGCAATCCAACTAGTACAACCACTGTGCCTAGGCCGTTAAAAACAACGGGTACAACATCTGAGTTGCTCCTCATGAGCCACACATTTCTGTCGTCAGTGATAAACGACGCCTGAGATAGTGAGAAGGATGACTGCAAAGGAGTGGTTTGGAGTGATGAATTGCACTACACCGTATGGCAATCTGATGGACAGCTTTAGGATTAGCGAGTTCCTTGAAAACACCACCTACCAATACCTGTAGAGCCAACAGCAGAGTACGGAGGAGATGGTGTTATGGTGTGGGGCTGCTTTCTTCGTGGTTACGTTGTGGTCTACCTAATGCGCTTTAGAGAACGCTAAATTAGGAAAAACACGAACAAATTTTACAGCACTGTGTACTGTGTGTAGTAGGGAAAAGATTAGATTATTGTATTAGCCTGACTATTCAGCCCGTCGTAAAGTAGAATCTATGGGACAGCGGTTTGTTAAGTATAATATTGCTGAATTGGTCTGGGCTCCTCTGAGTCCAGACCTGCACGCAGTGAAAAATATTTGTGACAAGTTCGAACGCTGATTTCACGTCCAATGTCAGTATCTTCGCTGGTTTCGGCTCATGAGACAGAATGGGCTCTCGTTACTCTTCAGACATTCCAATAAGGTTCTTAATGAAATGGTTACAAAGTTAACTAGCAAATGCGAGAGATGCACAGTGGGAATAAATAACATAAACTCCAAAAGCATAATAGTGGGGAGAAAGGGAGATAAGGTTTAAATCAATATCGAATAACAACAACGAAAGCAAGTTTTTAAAATTAAAGAACTTGGAAGTTTTCAACAAAAAACAACAAAGTTCCTCTGTGAGCTATTGAATAGAAACTTGAGGAAATATGTTTGGAAAGTATTTCTACACGATTCAGAGGTCTGGACACGGTGAAAAAATGAGGAAGGGTGGAGGCACTGGAAATATATGGAGGAACCGCAGATTCGAGTTGGGAAATCAGGATGAGGAGGAGGAAGTTTGAGAAGAGTTGGGCAAAGTAGGACCTCTTAGACACCACAAAGAAAAGAAAGAAAAACTGACTAGAAACACCCATGATCACCGCAGGAAGAAATTGAACCCGTGGTGAAAGGTTCAAATGGTTCTAATGGCTCTGAGCACTATGGGACTTATTTTCTGAGGTTATCAGTCACCTAGAACCTAGAACTACTTAAACCTAAATCACCGAAAGACATCACACACATCCATGCCCCAGGCAGAATTCGAACCTGCGACCGTAGCGGTCGCCCGGTTTCAGACTGTAGCGCCTAGAACCACTCGGCCACCTCGGCTGGCTCTTTCCTTTCCCTAAGAGCTAGTGGTCGGTGCCACCCCCCCCCCCCCCCTTCATCCTCCCGTCTAGCCCCGAGGTATGGTTCAAATGGCTCTGAGCACTATGGGACTTAACATCTATGGTCATCAGTCCCCTAGAACTTAGAACTACTTAAATGTAACTAACTTAAGGACAGCACACAACACCCAGTCATCACGAGGCAGAGAAAATCACTGACCCCGCCGGGAATCGAACCCGGGAACCCGGGCATGGGAAGTGAGAACGCTACCGCACGACCACGAGCTGCGGACCCGAGGTATGATCAGATTTCTTACTGCCTCATGATGTATCCTACTGATCGGTAGCTTCTTTTAGTGAAACTATAAATTTCTTTTCCCCTTATTCGTTTAGGCCCCTTTGGATTTGGTGTCTTGTCTACCCATAAAATCTTTGACATTGTTCCGTAGCCTCACATTCGATAAGCTTCTACTCTCTTGTTGCGTGTATTTCTTTATCATCCATGCAAGACATATACTTTCAGAAAATGCTTTGCAACAAATTCAAATTAACTTTTGTGAATAGTGCAGTGGATGGATATGACTGAAATGAACTTTATGACGCGGAATTTTTGCAATAGTGATAAGTGTACCATGATTAGAGAACTGGAAATACTCTTGGACTTTAAAAATTGTGACACTAAAGATGTTTTTTGTAGGTGTCTCTGCAAGTAGTTGACGCTGACGAATCGTAGTAAGCATATCACTAGTCAATCAAATCCTGTAGTAACTAATTCGTCACCAACCAATTATACCCTCTCGTAGCAACCAGACGACAAGCAATCTGCTCGTGACAAAAGACAACGAATCATATCTTTCTGAATAATTTAGTCGCAATGAAACATCTCCTCGGCCGCAAACCAATCGTATCTCTAACATGAGCGTTGATCGACATGTTAGGCCATTATACGGGCGACGTTAGCAGAAGAACGTAGGGCCTGTTCTGAAAACGATAGTTAAATGTGATCGAAACTAGTTATGAAGTGTGATTAATTGCATCTGAGACTGTTACAGTTTAAATATATACGCAATTGCTGCATCTCTCGTGACAGTATGTCATACATTGTTAACACTGACATTTGCTCTCATGTTTCCACTATAACGTCTCTCGTCATAACGAGATTGTGTTCCATGTTAGACTGATAACATTAATTAAATGACATGATATGCTTGTACGAGTCTTGTCATGCTGGAACACCATTGTGTAGGAGTTATGACAGTAACAGCTAATAGTAACAACTAATAGTGTGACTGTAACGTGCAGTGGTCAACGTTCTATTAAGAAACTGAAGGGGAATACGAGCATCGCAAGGAGCAGAAAATGACAAAACGATGTCCACGTTGGACTTGTGCTGGAAGTGCCGGCACCCCCTCTCTCCCCTTGATACAACGAAGTCTTCGGTGTGGTTAGCTAGTGATCAGTAGCGTTGTCCAAGATCTGGTTTAGGTGAAGGGTGCTAATCCAGTTGCGAGTTGCCGAAGCCAACGAATGTGTGTATTGAATAAGGCTTGTGGCAACAGACTGATCTGTAGCGTAGCCTGATGTCTGCCTTTGCGCATTATTTAACTCACGTTGGCAAACGTAATGTAGTTTTCGTTGCATAAATCTGAAAGAACCTATATTAAGTAATGTAGAAGTCTTCAACTAGTATTTCAATGTATTTTACGCAATTATCGCACGTAAACTGAGGAAAGAGCATGCTAATTTCACTACGTAATTTTTACCCCACAGTTTATTCTGTGTAACACTGCATGACAGAAAAAGGAAGTAATTATATCCGGTCCAATATCTTGCTCTTAAAGTACAGACATTCATCATACCACTCATTTTTTTCCGTTACCTCACTGTGGACAGACTGCATGGTGAGCGATTAGCTTGTGCCATTGTCTTAGCTGACACTCTGAAAGCAGCAAAGGTGCCAATTTTTACTGAACTCGGAATGTTGGTGAATGACCTACTGAGTCACAACAGTCATGGTTGAGGTTTCTTTGAAAATCAATATTTTGATAGATATAATGCACGTTAACACAAGCAGTACTTACAGAATATTTCCCAAAACAGAAGTTGCTGACTTGTATGTTCTTACTGGTTATCAGGCATTTATAAAGTAGTAAACCAAAATGGAATTGAACAATGTGACCGCTTGAGAAGAGCAAAGTTAGCAACGCTGCACCACTTTCGGTATATCCACCCTGCAGTTTTCCAGTATCACAAACCACAATCGTCGTTATGTCCGAAATTTTTGCCACTATTTGTTCCATTCCGCTCTATTTTAATTGCATTAAATCGCGTTCAGTGATGCTAACAATCATACTAACAGTATGTATAGCTATAAACTACTTGTAAATCTTCTTAATCCGAAGTTGGCCACACACTAATTTTCTGTCTGTCAATCGTTGTTATTGTTACTTCAGACTGACCGTTCTTGGGCAGTGCTGCCCATTTTCAGACCATTTCTCGTAGCTACATGTTGTGGCGTAACAAGACAGCTACGCCACACTGAAGTAGCCGAAAGGCACGCGTAATCTCAAGTAGGCTAGATAGAGGTCTGAAACAGGATACTTATTAATGTTATAAAGAAAAGTATGTAGCTGCTGGAATACTTAACTTTTAATCCTTGTTGTATACATAGTTCTTGATGAGACATTTCATACGATAACTATCAAACTATGTAAGGCTAATGGCGCCTCGCTAGGTCGTAGCCATGGACTTAGCTGAAGGCTATTCTAACTATCTGCTCGGCTAATGAGCGATGCTTCGTCAGTATAGTCGCTAGCAAAGTCGTCGTACAACTGGGGCGAGTGCTAGTCCGTATCTCGAGACCTGCCTTGTGGTGGCGCTCGGTCTGCGATCACACAGTGGCGACACGCGGGTCCGACATGTACTAAATGGACCGCGGCCGATTTAAAGCTACCACCTAGCAAGTGTGGTGTCTGGCGGTGACACCACATACACAGTAACCGGTCTTAACGGAACTGTCATATGACAAGGAAAAATGATTTTCTCGATAATATTGGTTACTCTGGAAGTAGGACAAATGATCTGAGGACGAGCGACAATGCCCGAAACCACTTACGTGTCCAGGACTGCCTCTTGACACAATTCCATGCTTTGGCTGACTTCACCACTTGTTGTCTGTCTCCGTGGGCTTTCTTCTACTTTCCACAGTGGTCCACCTGTGAGAGAAATGATACGGCAGTGGATGGTTTACTATCCGAATCTTGAAGGTTGCCTTCTGAAAGAAGGTCTAGCAGCATTCAAACTCAGTTTATCCCAGTAGTGCTAGTTTAATAAGGAGTGTAATGTGAAAAATAGCAGAGAGCTGTTGAAGGAGTGAGATTTCTGGACAGCTTCGTTGGTAACACTACTGCATGTTAATTCATTTCATCTGGGTATGTGTTCGGTGGGTCAGGCAGGTATAACCTGTTATATTTACATTACAGGTAACAGTTCGCCGCAGATCGTAAGATTAAGTCGGAAAAAGAGGTTATGTCTGTTGTCACCTCCAGACATCACTAGCACCATCGTCGTTTACACAGTACACTAGTTCTGCGCCTGCAGAGGCCGGCTAGTCACCGCGGCGCGCATCGCGTCCCCGCGGTCGCCGCAGCGGCTTTCAGAGAAGCAGGGGGAGCGCACAGCGCTACAGCGAAACTTGTCCCCGCGGAGCTGTTAGCTGCGCCAGTCACGCCTCGCTTCTCTTGAATTGCGGCAATAACGTGGCGTGTTTATCGCCATAAACTTGGCAGCCTTCCAGACCGCCCGTGTAATACTCTACGAATACGGCGGCCCGCGGTAGAAAGCTTTCTTGTACTTTTCTCGCGAACGCCGGTCCCTGCCTCTATGCCTCCATTCTAACCAATCTTTTTACGATCACAGCCATCCACTTTAATACCATTCCCGATCTCTTGCGGCTGTTGCCGGTGCCAATTCTTCGGTTGCCGAAGCTCTGCACTAACTTTTCTAACAATAAATCAATTTATCTGAAAACATATGCATTTTTATTCAGTCGACTAGTCAGTATGCAATTCAACACAAATTTACTCCTCTGTTACTATTTGCCTAGTTGTCACATTGCGTTTTTATTCTTTTCAAATATAAGAATGTGTTCTGTTTCTTATCTCTGTTTTTAGAAGATAAGTAATAACCAATGACGGACGGAGCAATTGGGACATCAGAAGTAGACTAGCAATGGCAAAAAGGGAATTCCTGGCTAAGAGAAGTCTACTAGTATTAATGAAAGGCATTAATTTGAGGAAGAAATTTGTGAGAATGTAAGTTTGGAGCACGGCATTTTATGGTAGTTAAACATGGACTGTGGGAAAACCGGAACAGAAGAAAATCGAAGCAACTGAGATGTGGTGCTACAGACGAATGTTGAAAATTAGGTATGCTGATAAGGTAAGGAATAAGGAAGTTGTGCGCAGAATCCGAGCGGAAATGAATTTGTGGAAAACACTCACAAGCAGAAGGGACAGGATGATAGGACATCTCTTAAAACACTAGGGAATGACTTCTGTGGCACTAGAGGGAGCTGTAGAGGGAGGCAGATGGTGGAATACCTGCAGCAAATAATTGAGGACGTAGATTGCAAGTGCTGCTCTGAGATAAAGAGATTGGCACTGGAGAGGAATTCGTAGCGGACTGCATCAAACCAGTCAGCAGACTGCTCAAAAAAAAAAAAAAAAAAAGAAAAAAAAAGATTATCGGAAATTGCATGTCCATCCATCAGTAACACCAGTATAGGATTGATACGATTGAACAGAAATGAGAAAACATATACGCTCGTATTCGTTGCGATACGGAGAAAACAGTTACTGAATTTTGTATTGAATTTTTTGCACTGCTGTATCAGTTCACGAGGATTGCTGGGTGGAGGCTGTTGTTAAGGTCTTCCCACCGTATCCCAACATGTTCTATGGCTGGCAAGTCAGGGAAAGAGGAAGGGCAGTCAAGGATCCGTACATACATCAAAACGTTTTTGGTGTTAACTGAATTTCTATTCTCGTGGTGAAATGTGTAGACACAAGGGGTAGCCACAAGGTCATAGGTGCTTTGCCACGGTTCGCGCGGCTCCACCTCGGTCAGAGGTTCGAGTGCTCCCTCGGGCATGGGTGTGTCTGTGTGTCTGTTTCCTTAGCTTAAGTTAGTTGAAGTTAGAGTAAGAGTTGTGTAAGCCTAGGGACCAATGACCTCAGCAGTTTGGTCCCATAGGAACTTAGCACAAATTTCCAATTTCCAATTCCCAATGCCCTGTTCTTCACTTATGCCCCATACTGGCGAACTTTCAGCCTCTCTTCAATAGCTGCCCAATCAATGAAGAGAACACAGCCCCAAATCATTTTCTCTTTTGTGTAATTTGAGCAGTTTTGTTGGTCTGTAGCAAGTGTTTACATTTATTTCCCTAGAGGCACCACGTTACAAGTTCAATGGACTTCTCGTTAGTAACGTAAATGTGATGAGAGTTTCAGTTTACGTTTAAGATGGTTCCGAGCCCCGCTTTTAACTTGTAACTTCGTACCTCTAGGACAAAGAATAACTTAGGATGCTCGTGACTGACGAGTGAAGCTACTTAAATAAATGTGCTCATTAGTTACAACGGTTGCTATGTTCCCTGAAAGGGCGTCAGCGTTTTCTAAAGTTCCCAAATCAGCCCTGTTATCAAACAGTATATCCCATGATACCCCAAGATTGGAAAGCATTGGTTATCGAAACCTTACACCAGGTCGTCAACGAAAGCGAAGAAATCCGAGACTCATCGCTGAACATTACAGGAAGAGGTACAATGTCGCAATTGACTCTGGAAATCTCCGTTGCCTGTAGTATGGTGTCCGTGGTCAATGGCACCCAGAGATCCCAGTCGATCTCCTAGTAAGTGGTTCGCCGTGGTTCCCCATGACACTTTACCTCTAACCTCTGCCCGGATCTGTCTGTTATGTTAGTCAGTGGCAACTGAAGACATTTACGGCGTTTTCGTTTGTGGATTTACTGGAAGGAGAGGTTTACACTTCTTGTTCTCATCACGCTTGGACTCCTCTCTCTCCGGTCGGTGTGGCCGAGCGGTTCTAGGCG